>NC_035109.1:205242401-205542401 GCF_002204515.2 Aedes aegypti | reverse complement strand
CGATGGTCAGTCTGCTAACCCACTCCAGGTTCAAAACATTGAAGACTCCGATTATTATCGGCATTGAACCGATCAACTAGTCAATTGGTACCACCAGTCTGCGCCACCGCCATGTTTTCGAATCCAGCATGTTCTAAGCAACCGTTGGATACTCAAACACATTTCAATATTGATACTTAATTGATCTTGGCTACATTCAAATCCATTATGTGGGATTGGGATTGCCATACACGTTGTTAGTACATACAATATCTGCTCTATCGTCCACCCACGGACAAACAGACGTCACACTCTCAGCATTGTCATCTAGCACCCGCAGCGCTCGCATTATTTTTATTCGCGTTTGACGTTTACACATTACCGCCATCTGTTGGCCCATCGGCCAAATGCGCCGATTTTAGCATTGGGCGTACATGTTCTCTCGACTATGATTTTGTTCGCGAGTTGTTCTAAGTGTTACGTCTGTTTGTCTGTGGTCCACCTGTGAGAAGCTTGTCAGTTACATACAACTCCGTTGATTTTGCAATCCCGAAACCTTCGTATGACTATTTCTTATATGGAGTATTGACTCATTACTTGAACTGCCTAATTGTCGTTAGGGGTCGTCCATTAATTACGTATGGGTTTATGGAGGAGGGGGTCTAGTAACCATAGGAAAGAACGGCTAACCAATCCCGGTGGGACCTAGGTCGTATGCTGACAGGGAAAGGGGGCTCCTCTCTTCTGAAGGTGTAGCTCATCAGAGTGTCTGTTCTTTATGTTAGGGGCGGCTCAAAACTCCATATTAGGAGTGGCGGATCATCGTCCTAGTGCAACGTGGGACTCTAAACAGTACTATGCACGATGGTTCTCTGACGAAACAGGCCTAACATGCCAGCCGTAAAAATCACCAGTACAGGAAGCATTGGATTGGATTGGGAACTCGGATCATGGAACTGTAAATCCCCCAATTGCTTGGGAAGTACCCGCATTCTTTCCGACTTATTGAGGGTCCGCAAGTTCGTTATCGTAGGGCAGCATGAAGTTTGCTGGAAAGGGTCGACGTATAGGGATGGTTATACCATCTACCTGAGCTGCGGCAACATACACAAGCTGGGCACAGCTTTTATCGTGATTAGCGAAATGCAGAGGCGCCTAATTGAGTGGTGACCAATCGACAATAGAATGAGCAAGTTGAGGATCGAAGACTTCAATATCAGCATAAACAACATGCACAGCCCTCACCTATCGAATGACGTTGACGATAAAGACGCTTTCTACGCGCAACTGGAACGTGAGTACGATAGTTGCACAAGCCGTGACGTCATAATAGTTATCGGAGAGCAAAACGCTCTGGTTGACCAGAAGGAGGAATCTAGACCAATTATATGAGAGGTCAGCGCTCTCCAGCTTACGAGTGAAAACGGCCTAAGACTAATTGATTTCGCCGCCTCCAAAAACATGACCATACTTCCAGCAGAGTCTCCTGTATTGGTACACCTGGAAATCACCCCAACAGACTCATTTTGTGGTGTGTGCTAACGTAAGAACTAAACGACACATACAAGACGCGATCAAACATTAAACATGCTAAACTCACAACATGAAACCATAAAGTTTACAGTCGAGAAAGAGCAAGATGGGAAATTGCCCTTCCTCGATCTAATGATCAGCAGGAAGGATGACAACACGCTGAGTTTTGGAATTTTTCGAAAACCCACTTCCACCGATCGGTATATTACATCCGATTCAAGCCATTCGGGTGCCCAGAAACAAGCGGCTTTCCATTCTATGGCACACCGACTCTACAATGTGCCTATGGATAATGAAGAATTCGAGGAGGAGCGAGCTCGAATCTACAACGCTGCCGAGGTGAATGGTTACGAAAGGAAGTTTGTAGATAAAATCTTCCAGAAACACAAACTCAGAAAACAACGCCAACATGTTACTACATTAGAACCGATAAAAGAAGAAACGAGAAGAGTCAGCCTGCCATTTTACCCTAAAGTAACTAATCCCATTAAAACATCATTGCAACGACAAGGTATTCAAGTTGTACACAAAAGTGACAACACGCTTCGAGACCTTCTATGCAACCTGAAGGACAAAGTTCCACCCGACGATCAGTCGGGTATCTACCAGATTCCATGCCAGGACTGCTCTGCGGTCTATATAGGACAAACCCGGCGTAAGATAAAAATAAGATTAAGAGAACACAGGAATGCTGTGGTTTCCAATAGAACAAATGAATCCAGCGTAGCGGTTCATGCATCAAATTGTAACCATAGCATAAACTGGCAAGGTGCGAAGTTAATAAAAGCAGTAAGGAAAGTTTCGCACCTAAATAAATGGGAGTCCATGTTCATCAATAAGTCTGAAGAGCCATTGATGAATAAAGACGACCCTCCGATCACGTCGTGCCTCTTCAACATAGCAGACATCACAATACATTGAAGCATCTCTTCGTTTTGGACGTATACGATCAACGTACGAAATCATCGCAGTCAGTCGGACATTGTCCTGTAGATGGGCTACATCGCGCCCGAAACCGGTCGACAAAAGGTAAAATTTTTTTAACTTTTTTGACGATTGTAAGAACGATAAGTGTTATGTCTTGTCTCGCGTCGCGTCTTGTATGCACCCCAACAGACTGAATCACAAATCGACCACGTTTTGATTGATGGAAGACACTTCTCAGACATTACCGATGTCAGAACCTATAGCGGGGCAATCATCGATTCGGACCACTACCTTCTGATGGTTGAAGTACTCCAAAAGCTTTCCGTTGTGAACAACATTCGATACCGAGGCCCGCCACGGTATTATCTAGTAGGACTCAAGCTACCCGAAGTTGCAACTGATTACGCGCAAAGCCTTCAAGCAGCGTTGTCGGATAAGGGAGAGCTCACCGAAGCCCCTCTTGAGGTCTGCTGGAGTTGTATCAAAGCAGCCATTAACAACG
Organism: Aedes aegypti; assembly: GCF_002204515.2. Lineage (NCBI taxonomy): Eukaryota > Metazoa > Arthropoda > Insecta > Diptera > Culicidae > Aedes > Aedes aegypti. The sequence continues at coordinate 205,539,460 of NC_035109.1, read as the reverse complement.
CAGTGGAAGGTGTCATTGGGCTCGTGGAAGGAAATCGATGGAACGGTTGGTACTACGAGGAGTATTAGACTTTGGCAAGGTATCCGTCAAAATGTGGAACGATACAAACAGAAGCGAAGGCAGCAAACCCATCTTATTTCGCCGCCTGGAGGTGTTGAAGTGCGAAAAGAAGAAGCAGATTTATCGTTCTTCAAGAAACTCAACGCATCCTTCAAAGGCCGCGAACCAAAATGTGCCAGGATATCCTTATCAGGATCAGTTGCATGACGGACGAGCATGAGGTGATTGAAAGGTGGAAGCCACACTACAATTAACACCTGGGTGGCGCAAAGGCGGAAGACCAAAGCAGCAGGAGGAATGGCTTCATCAGAACGGCGGATGGGGGAGACGTGCCAACTCCCACAATAGGTGAAGTAAAGGATGCTACTAAACAGCCCAAGAACAACAAAGCAGCTGTAAAGAATGGAGTTGCAGAACTTATTAAAATGGGCCCAACAGGTTGGCTACTTGTCTGCATCGATCGATAGCCAGGATCAGGGACACAGAATCGCTACAGGAGGAGTGGAAGGAGGGAGTAATATACCCAATATACAAAAAGGCTGACAAGTTGGAATGTGAGAACTATCAAGCGATCACCGCTCTTAACGCAGCCTATAAAGTGCTTTCCCAGATCATCTTCCGCCATCTATCGTCGCTAGCAAGTAGATTTGTGGGAAATTATCTTGCCGGTTTCAAGGATGGGTGATCAACAACAGACCACATCTTTATGTTGCGGCAGATCCTCCAAAAATGTCGCGAATTTCAAGTTCCGACGCACCACCACATCGACCGCGAAGAGCTATGGAAAATAAGGCAACGTTAATTTTTTTTTCCATTTTTCATTCAGGTATTTTCTGCCGTAGGCAGGTTCATCCCCGGTCCGGTGAACAGAATGAGCCAGATGGGCTCGTCTGGAAAAACAGCTACAAACTATTTTGGCTTAAATCTAGGGTCTTCACAGAGTTATTCGCCAGAGTTCATCACAGGGGCAATTAAAATATTAAAAACAAAATCACGCGACAACACATGAGGATAACTAAGGGACTATCACACATGGTTTAAAACTTAGATCAAACAGAATCCGAGGAGCTCAAACATAGCAAACTAGCATATAGTGGGGTAACTAAAGTGCGTTAGATCCGGTTGCCTAAGGCAATCGGAAGATTTAATTAAAATCCAGTGCCTTTGACGTAGGATATCAATGATGCTATCGGGGATAGCTCGTCTTGAAGGGCGGCTCGGATGCTGCCTGGAACTCCGTGCATCTGTCTCAAATATTCGTACAGCGGGCATACGTAAATTACGTGCTCGACAATATTGTTTGTACAACAAACCTCGCAGACCCAGTGGAAAGGTGTCCCTCCTAGGTTGTAGAAAACCCTTGTATGGCCAGTTCTTAATCTGGAGATTAATTTTTGGTCCTTCATTGATTTGAGGTCCAAGCATCAACGCTTTCCTTCGTTTTTCGTAGGTAGGCTCCTCGATATTACCCAACGTCGAATATCGGCCAGCGGAACCGTTGTGGTATACCGGCGACTGGAGTATCCGAATCCAGCTAGGTGATCGGTTGTGCTATTTCCCGGAATACCACAGTGTTCTGGAACCTCACCATCATGTGAGTTCCAGCACACTCGGGTGATGCATACCTGATTATTCCCTGAAACCACGGATGACGGGGAGCCTCCGATCGAAGCGCGAAGTAACAACTGGCTGAGTCGGTTATTATGATGATCGGGCGAGTGGTTGGTTCAGTAGCGGCAAAGAAAATAGCCGCGGCTTCGGCGGAAAAAAATCGACATTGTCCGGGAAAACTGAGGCTTACCGCGAGTTCGTCGTCCGCGATGCCTATTCCAACCCCTTGCACTGATAGAGAGCCATCGGTATAGCGCCGTTGATGTGCTGCATAGTCTGTCCGCAAGACCTCAGCGACGGATTGTCGCAGCCGCGTTGAAGAGTCTCCTGCCCTGAAGTTGTCTTTTATTCTACCGTCGAATTTGAGTGACGAGCGGTGCCAGTCACGCTCACCGTACCAGTGGACCTTGACGACTGGAGGAGTTTCGTGCCAGCTATGCTGTCGAGCAGATTGTTGGCCTCTTCTAGGAGGTGGATTCTAGCATTACCAGCAGTCTTCTCTGCGAAGGCGGCCACCTTCATGCAAAGCGTCGCAGTAATTAAGTAACGGAAAAGCAGAAGGCCGGCTTCGGCGCAGGCTGCGTCGGCCGAGGTAGATGGGAGGAGATCTGAAATTATAGATGGGTTATAGATGGGAGACAGTGTGTCAATCAGTCTGTTCATCGCCAAGAATGTGGTTTCTAGACCGTAAAACAGTCGACTATCAATAAGAGCGGTGGCGACACGGAATCGATTAGATCGGTTGTTGCTGCAGTGCGGTTCCGAAAAAGATTTTATTAGGTTTAGGTGGCTACGACAATTGGCTCTGACTGCTCCACAGTGGGCCTTGAAGGATAGGCCGTGGTTGAAGGTGACCCCAAGGATTTTTGCTGTCTTACGATGAAGGATGGTTTGGTTGTTGTTTACGATCGGAGGCCTACTGGCCCTATGCCCGAATGGACCTTTTTGGCATCGAACACTTTTGGATGCCGACTTGGTGAAACCTACGGAGGCAGACCATTTGGCCACACGAGAGACGGCTGCTTGTGCTTTTCTGCGTGTGGCTACAATTGTCAGTCCATATACTAGGATAACTATATCGTCCGCATATACGAATATCTGCACTCCTGTTGGCAGGTCTTCGAATACGCCGTATATCATGACCAGAAATAATTTTACCGATATGACGGACCCCTGTGGAACGCCGGTATCTTCCCTATAACAACCCTAAAGGATCGGTTGGTAAGGAAGTTCTTCATGAAGGGCAGGATGTGACCGGTTATGCCCCAGCTGACAAGTCCGGTTGAACGCTTTTGAGATGTCGAGTGAGATCATCTCAGTGTGGTAGTTTTTATTGTTTGCCTCTTGCAGGACTTCACCAAGAGCTGCAAAGTAGGTGTTCGTGCCATATCCATGGGGAGCTGAGAGTTGTTCGCAGGCACTTTTATGAAATATGAAATTTATTATGTCCCGGCGGTAGCGCCGAATCGTTGGACGAATTCCGGGTCGTAGTTATCGAAGGCAGCGAGACTGGCAAAGTATTTGCCTAGGCCGTTCGCAATAACGGTCGGATCTGTGTTATTGCCGTTATATAATGTACAGCGCTGTGTGAAGATATCGCGTGCGTTATCAGACCCATTTTAAACATGCAAAGGATTTTGACAAGGCTATGGTTTTCCTTGCCTCCTGTTCAATATTGCCCTTCAAGCGCTTTATGCTTGTAGTTCAGCATTGCTCTTGAGAATGTTATGCAGAGAGCTGCGACTATCAGGGAGGTACGATTTTCTCTAGATCCGACCAGTATATTTGTTTTCGCGGATGACATACTTAAATATTATTGGCAGATATGTCAACTCGTCTGAAATTCAAAGCAACAAAAGTTGAACTTGTGATACAGATGTCGAAAACAAAATAGATGTTTGGACTGATCGCCACAGAGCTAGAAAGCAGTGCCATCTGTAGAATATGGGTAGTAACCGAGGATGGAAAGACCATGAACTGAACAAGATATACATATGATGGAAATTTGAATGGCTTTTAGGTCATTACGTCATCTAACAGCACTATGTATCTAGTTCTTGTCTTGTATTTGAAGGGTCATTCCACTTATTGAAATAGGCTTTTTACCACATAACATCAATGCATGATATCTGACTCAAATTCTGCCCTTTCGAATCTTTTATTGCCATCCAAGGATAAAATCCCATCGACATTTCGTAATATATCACCCCCTTAAAGGACAAAAGAAGATATCAACAGTAGCCTCTAAGGCGATCCCAACAGCACTTGAGGTTGCCTACCACACATTGTGCTTAACATAGAAAAAAAAAATAACAGAACTCCTTTCCAACTTGTCCCGGCGAAGGTGAACAAAATTTCGTATCATTGAATAAACATCAATTTGCTGGAACCGAGTCTAACGAGCAGATTGAGAAGGTAAGCTCCATTATTGCAATCGATTTGAACCCCTTCAATCTCTCTCACTCTTGTTGTGTCGCCACTTGCTTGGCAGCAAGCTGCACAATAGTGTAGTGGCATGCAAACACATTCCCATGTACCTTTCTGCTTCTGTTCACGGATTTGTATTCCAGAGACGTGCCACCTACCAACACTGGACTCGTCTGTATGTGTATGTGTAACTACAATTGGAAAATTGCTTGCACGAAAAGCTAGTCGAAACGATTTCAGGGTGGAGTTTATTTATGATTTTCTTTGCTTTTTTAGGAAGTGAACATGAAAAGTATAGGAATGTCATTCTCAAATGAATCTACGATAAAAGTTTGTAAGACAAAACATCAAAAGGACAAAAGGTCGAAGATAAAAAAGAAGCAATAAAAGGTTGAAAAGAATTTTCAAAAAAAGAAAACATACATACAGTTGTATATCTGGAACCAGATGTCTAAAAAAAGAAGAGATTTTTGAAAAACTTGTGAAAAAAATTAGAAATTATTGAAAACCTGAAAAGTTATCAGGATTTTTATTAATTTTTTGGTAGAAAAATTAAGCTGCGAAAACCGAATATTTTATATTGAAATTTCAAGCAAAAAATTCGATATTTTTCAGCAAATTCTTCTGATCATCAGCATCGTTTTGCTGATTCGAAGAGAAGACAGAATTTGGAGATGAACACGTCAGTTCGGAAAATTTCAGCCAAATATTGCTGATTGGGTTTAGTATGCAGGTAGAGGGGTCAAAGGTTGAATTTGTTCCACCAAAGTCAATACGATGCTACCCAAGAAGAAAAGATTGACTTTTCAATAACAAACTATGTTACTAATAACGTATCTTGTTATTTCACTACCAGTTAAATTTGCATGATTTGTAACCACCAAACATTAGAAATGTTTCAAAAATATCAATCTAATCCAAGTTGCAACCCCTCCGTTCCTCTGTCCTTCGTCTTTCCTTGCCAATAACTGCGAAAAAGCTGATGATCGGATTGCAAACATGGCTGGAGGACGTAAATACAGGTAACCCTGGCAGGAAATCGATGTCATGCATGTTTGAATATGCAAACAACACGTCGCGCGTCACAAAAGGACCTCGCTTAAGGAAAAATCAATCCTATATAACAGGGCACATCCTGATAAGAATCCAAAGGAAGAGTGGGAGAGCTTTTCATGAAACCTTTTGATGGCTCCACTTTCCCGTCGAATGCCACACAATCCAATCATTTCGATAGCCGCTTTACCTTTCGACATGGAACTTTCTTCTCGAGTGTTGGGGGGTGAGGACATCTCGCAAAATTGCACACAAGAAAACTAAACGAACAACTTGGGCTTGGACTCGGAACGATTCGGTTTTATTGCCCATATAATTGAATAATAAGAAAGCGGATACGAGGCGATATAATTACATTTCTTCCTTTTCTGCTGCAGCGCTTTTGCGTGATGTTGGGAATTGACATCTGATACGGTAGGTTTGTATGAAAAATTGAGAAGAATGAAACTGGCAAATCACGGTGAGGCGGTGAGGAAGGGACTTACTCTTATAAAGTAATTTCCGAGAAGGATATTCACAAAGGACGTGAAACGATGTAGTTTCACTGAACGATAATTGATTTGTTGTTTGAGCTTGGGCAATTTGCGATTGATTGGCATTGGTAATGGAATACTGTCTTCAAAATCGGTGATTTACTTTTAAGCTGATTTGAAATATTAAAAATTCAATTGATTATGCATTTGCACGCTGTGTTCCAATATGATATGTTTAAGAGTAGATTAATCACTCCTTAAAGAAGCCATTGGATTGAAAAATACGCCCCTTTTCCCCTTTTTGTTTCACCTTTGCTACCGGGTGCATGATGAAAATTGTAAATCATGACATAATTTGCGTAGCAGTGTCAAATGGAAGACAGATCAATTTTAGACAGAATACTGTATCTGAGATAGTCACTGATGATCTTGGAATAATAGTGACGTTTTTATATCGATGTCAGTTAGCCTTGAGCTTAAAAATGTTTAGAACAAATGAAAAATGTTTTGGTAAAGGTAGCATTAAAAATACTGCCAAGTTTCGCATGAAATACATATACCATTTCTATAGCAATAAATGTTTTTGGAGCCCAAATAGCCGTATCGTTAAACGCGCAGCCATTCAGCAAGACCAAGCTGAGGGTCGTCTTTTCGTGAAGGAAATTTTCTCGATTTCGCAGAGCATAGTGTATCTTCGTACCTGTCAAAAGATGCACACATGCAAAAGCGATCAATTGGTGAAGTAAACCCTCAGTTAATAACTGTAGAAGTGCTCATAAGAACACTGTTGCCAATACCCCTCGTTACGATGGATAGGTAGTGAAACGACTTACCATTCCCTCGGACGAACCTGTATAGAAACGTGGAATGATAAACTGCGAATGACATTGTCCGTTATCTGCTATCAGTGAGTTTATGGTTAGTCAGCACTATCAGATCGTTCTTCAAATTATATTTCGAAGTGAGTTAGAATTAAAATATACATTGAATTTATATTTCTAACAATTATAAATATTCGTAGAATTAAGGTATCTGCTTTCGTAAAAAGTCCGTCAGTTTTCGTAGAATTATAGTTGAGCATTCAAGGTACGTTTACCACCTGAAATGAAAAATAGCATATACTTACCTTAACCTGAAATTATATAAAACTTACCTTTAGATTTCTGTGGATTGATCGTCGTTAAATCCCTTTGCAAAGATTGCCAGTCATATTACGCAGAAGAACACTGAATTAGTAAGTTAAATCTATTATACTTACCTGGAACATAACTAATCAAGGATAAATAAATTACAGCCTTGTAGCTGCTTGATAGCGACTTACAAGACGGTGTTTTGTTTGGCAATTGGGAACAAACTACAAGGTAATTCATCCTAAGTTGGATGATTGATTGTTGCCCGTCGGACGCTTCTGCTGCTTTCAGTTCCGGCGAATCGCGAAGGCAGAAAGGCGATCTATCCAAGAAGACATCTTTCGCCACAGTACGCTAAGAGCGGGGGAGGAACCTAACTTCACATTCACTGACTGGATGCGGCCCTGGGACGGTGTACGAGAAGCAGCTAAGTGCAGTAAATTTAGCCCGTATTTTCTGTATCCCTTGTTACCGCATTTGCTCGTTCGCAAATCGCTCTACTAGAGATAAGTTAGTCAGAGTTAGAGTTAGGTTCATTATTGCAACGATGTCGGATAAAAATGTCAATGTGTCGACTCCGGGCGGCGAGAAGCACTGTAAGAAATGCGATCGCGGTGATATCGATGACAATATGGTGTGTTGCGACGTTTGTGAAGCTTGGGTACACTTTCAGTGCGCTGGTGTTACCGATTCCATTGGAGATCCCGATAGGAGTTGGAAATGTAGTGCTTGTTTAGCCGACTGGAATGGCTCCTCGAAATCTGAGGTGTCATTCAACGAGTCGTCGGTTAGCAAGAGTAGTCGTGTTTCGTTGAGACTACAGCTCAGCCTGCAACTGCTCGAAGAGCAACAGAAGTTGAAGAAAAAGCGTGCAGCGGAAGAGTTGAAAATCCGTAGACAGGAGGAAGAGGCTAGGTTGAAGGAGATGGATGATGAACAGGAGTACTTGAAGCAGAAGTATGAGTTGTTGATGCAGATCGGTGATGAGAAGGAGTCTTCGAGCAGGAAAAGCGCCATTAGTGTAAAGAGTAAGCGTGATCAACTGGAGAAGTGGATGACTGCAGGATCCTCAGCGGATGGGATGGGGCATTCGAAACCGACGATTATCCAAACGGGGATAACCCTTTCACTGCCAATCGCCAGTGAAGATGGCACCGGAGCAAAACCACCGTTAAGCAGGAACTCTTTGGCGAAGAAGATAGGGAACCCTTCGGTTCCGCTAAACGAGGGTATGCTATATGCAGATCCGACTGTTCCAGTTCAGGGCGGAAGCGTCATAGCTTTGACGCAATCGTACGAACAGCTGGCGACGGCAGCAGTGTCAGAAAGCGTGTCATGCTGCCCAACTACGCTTGGTTTGGCACCAGTGATAACTGTATCTACAATTGCACCGACCGGGTCTTCCCTAACACGCACTGTCCCGGCGACTGCCTCAGTTACTAACGCGAGAGTTCAGAGAGCGGAGAAGGTTAGAGTTACACAATCCGCTATTTCTGGCATGCCTCCGGTCTATTCGTATCCAGAGATGTCAATTCCATCGAGTTCGCAAAATTTCAACGGTATTGGTGGAAATCAACTAGCGTTTCCTATATCAGCCACGGGTCCAATTCTATCTCGAGGTTCGTTTCCGCCAAGTTCAGCGCAACTACCAGTTGGAAGTCGTTCCGCATTCCAGTATTCATTGGCTCCAGAAGTTGCTGCAACTCAAAATCAAGCGCGCTATCCGACAGTTGCAGAGTCAACAAATTCGTTATTTCACTCTATCCCATCAGCAGTTGATGCAACCTTCGGCATTCCAGTTAATTCACGAGTTGTTCCGGGAAATCCTGCATCAGTTGTGAATCCAGTCATACCAGGGTCAATGGGAATCGGTTATGTGCAGAGCAGTCCGCCAGTTCAGACGATTGGACCAACTAGTGCTCAATTGGCGGCACGACAAGTGATGCCACGTGAACTGCCAAAATTCAACGGTGACCCTCAGGAGTGGCCGATATTTTATAGCGCTTTCAAGAATACTACGGACGTATGCGGTTACACAGATGCAGAGAATCTGGCCAGGCTACAGCGTTGTCTAGGAGGGCCGGCACTGGAGGCAGTGCGTAGCCGTCTGTTATTGCCAGCTTCGGTTCCTTATGTGATGGACACTCTGCACAAGCTATATGGACGACCCGAAATACTTATCAACTCCCTACTGAAGAAGGTTAGAAACGTTCCTCCTCCGAAGTCGGACAATTTGAATACGATCGTAGCATACGGTTTGGCGATACAAAATCTCGTCGATCACATTGTCCTAGCGGATCAACAAGCGCACCTATCAAATCCAATGCTGTTGCAGGAGTTGATAGAGAAGTTACCCACGCCTCTTAAAATGCAGTGGGGTTCCTACAAACAGCAGTTCGTCAGCGTCAACTTAGCAACGTTCAACAGCTTTATGTCGGGACTAGTAAATCTCGCATCCGAACTAAGTTTCGATGTGGATTCGGCCCAAAATCACCCGAAGCAAACTAGGGCTGAAAAACCGAGACAAAAAGAGAAACTTTTCACCCACGTGAGTGAGGCATCAAATCCAACGAAGAAGGAGAACGCAGTTGGAGAAACTTCTTCAAAATCCTGCTCATTCTGCGATAAAGATGATCATCAGATCCTGAACTGTGCGGCCTTCAAAGCGTTGGACATAGGAGGACGATGGAAAGCTGTGCGACAGAAGAATTTATGCCGATTGTGTTTGATTCCGCATCGAAAGTGGCCTTGTCGGTCGAAAAAGGAATGTAGTGCTGAAGGATGTCGTATTAGGCATCATACTCTGCTGCATAGTACTCGCAGTGGAAACATCGATCGAAGCACCAACGAAACTGTCCACCAAAACCACCACAGAACAAAATCCTTCTCCCTCTTTCGTTACCTTCCCATAACGCTCTACGGGAACGGTAAGCAAGTAGACACTTTCGTGTTCTTGGATGACGGGTCGTCATCGACGTTGCTCGAAGAAGGAATCGCGAAACAGCTTGGAATCGAGGGCGAGCCAGATAGCCTCTGGTTAAGTTGGACAGGAAAAATTGGTCGACATGAGAAAACTTCTAGGCGACTAAGTGTGAAAATTTCTGGAGTCAATAAAGAGGAAATGTACTTGCTGAACGACGTTCGGACGGTCCGCGAGCTTGGGCTTCCGATTCAGACGTTAAACTATCCTGAACTAGCGAAGGTTTTCCCTCACCTTCAAGGGCTTCCTGTATCCAGTTATGTCAACGCCAAACCAGGCATGATCATTGGAATCGAACATGTGCGAATGCTCACCAGTTTAAAAACCCGCGAAGGAGGCAACAGTGACCCAGTCGCTGCAAGAACTCGACTAGGGTGGTGCGTGTATGGGAGAAACACCCCAAGCGATGAGTCTGTCCAGCAGTTACACGTCCATGCTGTCGAGAGCATAAGTAATGTCGAACTGCATGATTCTATGCGAAAATTCTTTGCAGTCGAAGAAGCGGCTGTTACGCACCAATTAGAGTCCGACGAGGACAAACGAGCTCGAAATATCCTTGAAACTACCACCGTGCGACGAGAAGGTCGGATGGAGGTAGGTCTGCTGTGGCGTAGGGACAATTTTTGCTTTCCAGACAGCTTTCAAATGGCATTTAGTAGATTGAAAGGGCTGGAAAACCGTTTGGCGAAGGATTCAGTTCTACGAAAAAGAGCGAACGAGCAAATCGAGAGCTCCGAACAGAAACAGTACGTCCGTAAAGTTTCGCCGGAAGAGTTAAGGAACACAGACTCTCACCGGAGATGGTATCTTCCACTCGGAATAGTTACGAGCCCCAAACAACCAAACAAAATCAGAATGGTGTGGGATGCAGCAGCAAAAGTCGGTGGAGCATCCTTCAATGACATGCTACTCAAAGGACCGGATCTTCTAGTCCCGCTCGTAGACGTGTTGCTACGGTTCAGGGAGGGTAAAATAGCCGTCTGTTCTGACATCCGCGAAATGTTTTTGAGAATATTAATTCGGGATGAAGATAGATAGTCGCAGTGCTTTCTGTGGCGCAACAATCCTAAAGAGGATGTTCAAGTATATATGATTAACGTCGCCATGTTCGGAGCTACCAGCTCCCCATGTTCGGCGCAATTTGCGAAGAATAAGAATGCCCTCGAATACGCAGAACAGTACCCCAGGGCAGTGAGAGCGATAGTTAAGGGTCACTACGTAGATGACTTCCTTGATAGCGTCAATTCCGTGGACGAAGCAGTTCAACTAGTCCAACAAGTACAACACATTCATGCATCAGCGGGTTTTGAATTTGGGAAGATTTTGTCAAACTCACCGGAAGTTCTAGAACGTTTAGGAGAAACCAGCCCGTCTACTGTCAAGTCGTTGAACCTAGATAAAGATGCAGTCCATGAGCGTGTTTTAGGAGTAATGTGGGTTCCGATAGCTGACCACTTTACCTTCGATCGGACAGGGCTTCAGGAAGTTTTGGGAAACACCCTAATAACGCCAACAAAACGGCAAGTACTGCGAGCCGTAATGAAGCTATATGACCCATTAGGGTTTGTCGCCCATTTTGTAGTACATGGGAAAATCCTGATGCAGGAGATTTGGAGATCGGGAACAAACTGGGACGAGCCTATTGCAGAGCATCTACGAGAATTATGGACCAAGTGGATAAAACTATACGAGAGCATCAACGAAGTACAAATTCCTCGCTGCTTTTTCGGTAATTTTCAGCCACAAGCCATAGATGGAATCGAAATTCACGTGTTCACGGACGCCAGCATAGCAGCGTGCGCATGTGTTGGCTATCTCAGAATGCTGCACCAAGGCGGTAGCTGGTGTTCGATGGTGGCGGCGAAAACCAAGGTAGCGCCACTACGGCCGCTTTCAGTACCTCGTCTGGAACTCCAAGCGGCTTTGATGGGATCGCGTCTACTTCAACGTATTTGTACGGCTCTTACTCTCAATATTCGGAAGCGGTTCTTGTGGACGGACTCATCTACAGTTTTGGCGTGGATTCGGTCAGATGGGCGACGATACCACCAGTTCGTTTCCTTCCGCATCGGTGAAATTCTCTCCCTTACTAGCGTGGACGAATGGCACTACGTTCCATCGAAATTAAATGTTGCTGACGACGCCACCAAGTGGAGTGCTGGTCCGTCATTCGACCCGGAGAACCGATGGTTTAAAGCACCGTCATTCCTGCGAGAATCCGAAGAGTGCTGGCCGACTGGATTGGCGAAAGACTTGAGTACAACCGATGCAGCAAGTGAAGAGATGCATACTGTAGCTGTTCATCAAGGAATTGACGAGTTAGTTGAAGTTGGACGTTTCTCGAGCTGGAATCGTCTGGTTCGGACTATGGTATATTTGTACCGAGCATCGAAAGTCTGGAAGCGAATTCTGAACAATCACAAAAGCAGCTTAGTACCAGATCGAAGCGAATTCGTAGTTGCAGAAGAAACGCTCTGGAAACAAGCACAGGCGAGCGCATATCCACAAGAGATTCAAGAATTGAGAAGTGGAAAAAGAGTTCCCAAACATAGCCCGCTGTATACGTTGTCTCCCATTCTCGACGAGTATGGGATTATACGGATGGATAGCCGAATAAGCGACGCACCACATGTTTCATACACAATGAAATACCCCGTATTACTCCCAAAAGACCATCGCATAACGTTTCTCCTTGTGCAAGCCTTTCATCAGCGATTTCTCCATGCAAACGGTGAAACCGTCTGTAATGAACTACGACAACGGTTTTATATTCCGAAACTGCGGGTGCTCGTCCGGAAAGTAAGCCGCAAGTGTCAACTCTGTAAAATAAAGAAAGCTAAACCTTTGGCCCCAATGATGGGAACTTTACCGAAAGTACGTTTGATGCCGTTTATTCGACCTTTCACCTTCGTAGGCGTCGACTATATGGGACCATTCTTGGTCAAGGTTGGGCGTAGCAGTGTGAAACGGTGGATTTGTCTCTTCACCTGCTTAACCATTCGCGCTATCCATCTAGAGCTGGTGCACAGCCTATCAACAACTTCCTGTGTAATGGCTTTCCGGAGGTTCGTTGCTAGAAGGGGTGCTCCATCAGAGATTTTCTCGGATAATGGCACAAATTTTGTGGGTGCCAATCGCCAGTTATCTGAAGAAAAGCGGAAGATCGAGAGGATAAACGAAGACTGTTCGTCTACTTTTACCAATGCAAACACTCAATGGCACTTCAATGTTCCCGTAGCTCCTCATATGGGAGGACCATGGGAGCGCATGGTGCGATCCGTCAAGGTTGCAATGCAAGCTATATCTGATAGTGCACGGTACCCCAGTGACGAAGTGATGGAAACCATTATGTTAGAGGCTGAAGCAATAGTGAACTCCCGTCCCCTGACCTACGTACCACTAGAGGACGAGAACCAGGAGGCACTTACGCCTAACCATTTTTTGTATAAAACAACCTGCAACGAATCCCGCAAACGACGGCAACGTACTGCGCGATAGCTATAGACTTGCGCAACGTATCGTGGACGGTTTCTGGACTAGGTGGACGCGGGAGTATCTACCTATGCTGACGAGACGAACGAAATGGTTTGAATCCACAAGGCCGTTGAAACCAGGCGACTTAGTAATTGTAGTGGATGAGGCCTCGAGGAATAGTTGGGAGAGAGGCCGTATTTTGGAGACCTATCCGGACAAATCCGGGAATGTGCGGCGTGCGAAGGTACAGACAAATAGAGGAGTCTTCAGTAGACCTGCTGTGAAATTGACCGTTCTTGATGTGACGGCAAATGACGGGAACCTAGAAGATATTCCGAGGGAACCGGAAGTAGTTCACGGGGTGGGGAATGTTGCCAATACCCCTCGTTACGATGGATAGGTAGTGAAACGACTTACCCTTCCCTCGGACGAACCTGTATAGAAACGTGGAATGATAAACTGCGAATGACATTGTCCATTATCTGCTATCAGTGAGTTTATGGTTAGTCAGCACTATCAGATCGTTCTTCAAATTATATTTCGAAGTGAGTTAGAATTAAAATATACATTGAATTTATATTTCTAACAATTATAAATATTCGTAGAATTAAGGTATCTGCTTTCGTAAAAAGTCCGTCAGTTTTCGTAGAATTATAGTTGAGCATTCAAGGTACGTTTACCACCTGAAATGAAAAATAGCATATACTTACCTTAACCTGAAATTATATAAAACTTACCTTTAGATTTCTGTGGATTGATCGTCGTTAAATTCCTTTGCAAAGATTGCCAGTCATATTACGCAGAAGAACACTGAATTAGTAAGTTAAATCTATTATACTTACCTGGAACATAACTAATCAAGGATAAATAAATTACAGCCTTGTAGCTGCTTGATAGCGACTTACAAGACGGTGTTTTGTTTGGCAATTGGGAACAAACACTAAACAGGCTCTGTTTCAGTTTGAACGTAAAGCCTGGTAAGAAGAGAGTTGAAACTGATCGCATTCAGAACTTGTGTATACTGCACAATGATAAATCTAAATCTTTCAGATGCATCCAGACCCTTGAAAAGGTAACTCAGGGAGTGTGGGGATGCCGCACCACCGACCACTCACTAAAACAAGCCCATGTACTGTAGGTGAGCAATTCTCGCTGGATTGCTCAAGTGGTGTACTGCCCATACTCGCATAACAGTCCCATTTCAATTTTCGCCACATTTGAGTTAGCTCCATGAAAAATGTTTATTTATAGTGTACTTTTCGGAATCATTCCTAAAATTGTATTTTTGTGTGGACAAAATGCGAAAAAAAATTCCAACCCATGTGCGTCCCATATTGAATATACCCGGTCATTACTATCGTCATCCGGTAATATCAACGAAATCTCTTGTAGATTTATCGTCCAAAGACATGAAAGGGAAAGCTTATGAGACCAGCGTAGAAATGCATACATAGCCACTGGCATTTGCAGTCGACAAGATAGGTCAAACTGAGTGTGACATCGAATGCCGGAAAATAAGAAGGTCCTGGGTATAGGATGTAGGAAACTTAGTATGGTTATCTACCTCTAGCGAATTTCCAACAGCTACGTTGACATCAGGCCTCTAAAACTTGTCGTTTTTACACCTTGGTCTGTTTCAAATCCAACATCAGATGCAACTGGATCCAGACATTTTTTCTTGTTGGTCGGTCGCACCGGTCCAACCAATCTAGGATAATCTTCAGTTTAATAATTTAGAGTGTATATAGCAATTAAAAGATGCAAAAACTTATAGTTCCGAAAGGAAATGTGTCTTAAGCTAAGTATGCTGTTCCGCTCAAGAAAAGTAAAAATTTCTGCCCAAGAAATGCTCAAGAAATTTTCTACAGTGAGCTCCATTTGAATTGACATTTCTTTTCAACTGCGTACTGCAATCAAAGAAAAATGCTTTTCTTGAGCATTTCTTGCAAGAAATTTTCCACGCATCGAGATAGGCGATTACTTTTCTGTTGAAGTGCATACTTCGCTTTAGAATCATTTGTAAACTTCAAAATAAATATGTCATCCTCCGCGATAACAAAGTAAGCGAGTTCCAAGTAATGGGACTGATATGCGGGTATATTTGCGTTTTGCGAGAGAAATACTCGGATAACGAGTCCCATTTGCTCTTATCTTGGATTTGCACAGGAAAAACAATCGCATTAACTAAATTTTAGTTATTGGACATATTATTATACATACATCACTGATAATGCGTTGAGTATTGCCACCATAATTTTCGACTGCCAGCAGCGACGTAACGAAAACTTTTACATTTAATCTAAGATGCGTTTTTCTCGATATGATGGTTTTCCTAATGGGACTGTATTGCGAGTATGGGCAGTGTATAGAATGGAAAGACATTACCCTTGGCCTCAGATCCTTTTCTCCCAGGAACCACCTATTTAACGAGTATTTCTTCGGACAGCAGAAGTAGCCTATAGGCAAACTGCTTCTCCTAGTCTCCTAGTCCTAGTGTATTATTTTCAATGTGCTTGTAAAAAAAAGACACGGACACCGTCTTCAGCCATTTAGCTGCACAGACTGTAACTTAACACTAGACAACGGACAAGCATGCTCCAGTGGCACAGCCGAGAAACATTCCTGTCGAAAAGTTTCGACGGCTGAAGCGGGAATCGATCCCACACCCCATGACACGAATCGATTACTGCCTGGAGACACTAACCACTCGGCCACGAAGCCCACACTGATATATAAACTGACGAACAATCTTTTGCCAGATTACTTGTGTAATATTGTTGTAAGAGGAAGAAATTCACACCAGTACAGGACAAGACATATTGACGATTTGCGTGTTGTGCCGTTCACAATGACCACAAATCAAAAATCAATATATTACAGTGGGATAAGAATATTCAATCAGTTGCCATTGGATGTAAGAAATGTAAGAACTGTCAATGAATTTAAACAAAAGTGTTCTGTATGGATTAAAATAAGCATAGATTAAGATGATAACTTATGAATTTTTGTATATATACATATATTTTTTTTTTGTAACAATTTGTATATTCTTGTAAACCAAACTATCTGAAGACAAATATATATGAACTACTACATAGGCCTCTCGCCAGAGGACGAAGTCTGCGTGTTATCTGTAGTCGATTGCAAAAAAGTTTGGATATTTTTTCTTCATACTTGCAAATATTGAAGATTTCTCCTAATGCTTCCAAAACTCAACTAATAATATTTCCAAATAATCCAAAAGCTCTTTATTTGAAACCTTCAAGTAGACATGTTGTCACGATGAGAGGGGTTTCGATAAATTGGTCAGATGAAGTTAAGTATCTAGGGTTCATGCTAGATAAGAATTTAACTTTCAAAAATCACTTAGAGGGCATGCAAGCCAAATGTCATAAATATGTTAAATGTCTCTATCCCCTTATTAAAGAAAATCAAAACTTTGTCTTAAAAACAAGCTTTTGATATTCAAACAAATTTTCAGGCCAGCCATGTTGTATGCTGTACCAAGGCGGCGTCCATTTATTACGTAACGCTAAAATTGGAAACATTCGACCCCCTCCCCCCTCTCCATAACGCTTTTTGTATGAAAATTTTCAAATGTTTGTATGAGTCGTAACGCTCGAGCCTACCCCCGCTCCCCCTAGAGCGTTACGTAATGGATGCCGCCCAATATAGACTAGCTGTTGTAATAGCAGGAAGAAAGCTCTGCAGAGAATTCAAAATAAAAATTTGAAAATGATTCTGAAGCTTCCTCCCTGGTATAGTACAAATGAATTACACAGAATATACAATGTTGAAACATTGGAACAAATGTCAAATAAAATAATTATTAATTTCAGGCAAAAATCGTTACAATCTTCTATTGCCACGATTAATGCGTTATATGTTTAGGTTAAGTTAGGTTAAGTATATTCAAAACGTTTTTTTTTCCCTTATAAGCAGGTGAAATCAACTCACCTGTAAAAATCTGAACTGCAACGGCAAATGAAATGTAATATGTTGTTAACAAAATGTTTATAAAATCTTAGATTTGTTTTACCAAGTTAGGATGCTAGTGTTGTCTAATAACACAGAACACCTAGATATAAGAAATAATGAATGTAATGTTTGGAATGATACTAATAAAGAAATAATAAAAAAAGAGAATCCGGACGAGGCCGCCGACTTCTTGGCAGGCCGCACACACGATGGCTTTTTGCGGTTGAGGAGGACTTAAGGGCACTTAACGTTCAGGGCGACTGGAAGCGATTGGCCCAGGACCGAGCCCAATGGAGAAGACTCATCCATTCGGCGCAGATTCATCTTAGCGAATTGTAGCGCATCAAGTATCAAGTCAAAGGATACACACTCTAAAGGAATTGAATGGTATAGTACTAAATTCGATTTTTCATTTACTTATAGGTATTCTACTAAACAAGATTTAGTAGGTATTCTACTCGAAGATTTATTATCATGTTACAAGATACAAATTCAAACATACAAGCTCCCTAATCATCATCATAATGTAGAAATTTCCGTTATCGGTGTCACATCCACAAATGAATTTCATTCGAATCCAGACGAAAAAAAAAATCCTATTCTTCATTCATGAAACACACCGAACCAAACAAAAGCCTGTTTCAGTCAGTGTGATTCAGACATTCCGTTACCAAAAAAAAGAGTATCAAATGACGAAAAACGTCGATAAATTTCAGCAGCCTCGTGAAATACAAAGGGTTGCCGGGTGTCATTTTGACATACCTGCCTTACTTCGTAGGCATACTGAATTTCGCTTGGAACTTTCAGTTCAAAGTTTGGAGAATAGTGAGACTTGCTGATGAATCTTTAAGGGGCGATCCATTAATTACGTAAGGGTTTATGGGGGGAGGGGGGTTTGAGATTTCTTACGCGCCATACAATTTATTTTTAGTTTTCATACAAAAAATCTTACCATGGGGGGAGGGGGGGTTGAAAAATCCCGAAAATTGTCTTACGTAATTAATGGACCGCCCCTAACCATGTTTGTCTACATTCATTAGTCTTTCTCTATGGAGCAATGTCATCAACCGCTACCGATTCCAAATTTAGACATGTTGAGGCAGTTAATGGGACTTCAATGAGTATAAACCGTTTCCAACTCAACCACAAACTGATTGTTCTATTTTGATATTTTACAGGATTAATTTTGCTTTCCTTTTCCTTACAATTTGAAAATCAAAGCGAGACATCCTTTTGGTGTTTATTACATTCTTTTTTTCTCGTCTCTCATTCCTGTCTGTCGTCGACCTTCCGAGCGATAAAAATACGTCTGTAAAATGAGACATAAGTGTGAAGAAAGCCCAACCACAAAACATCTGTAGGCGTTTTGTTTTCGGAATTTCGCTCGAGACCGAGATTTTTGCGGTGAATTTATTTTCCTCTTCCTGGATGGGCGGAATCCTTGAGCCCGGACGGAGGTTGTTATCGTCGGGTGGTGGGAAAAGGAAACGTAAAGTGAACATCGGTGTTCCTGATTGAGTGGATAATCTGCTGGCTGCGATATTGGCAGAACTGGGCTCTCAAAATATCACATTGTTTTCGAATGGGATTATGGTTGTAGTTCTTTGAAACAGATTAAGCTACCACTTAAGCCCAGCTGAAAGTGACTATTCACACGCCTCGTCAGCTGCTGGGACAAATTGAGGACTGTGTTTTCGTTGGCCGCTTTCCCGAATGATATGTGAATGGAATGCTGCAGCAGGGGCTAAATGGCAGTGTCGCAGGAGTACTGTTTTGACAGTGATGTCTCATTTTCTTTCAGTTGAAGTCAGACAATTATCGGGAAGGGATTATGGGCCCAAAAAATTGCAGTGCATTTGAATACAAGAAACAATAAAACCACTTATAAACTCATCACAAGCCACACTAATTTTACACGTAGGCAAGGAATAACTACATCATGTGCTCATAAGAACTTCGTATCAAATCAATTGACTGAAAAACTGAATATTCGAAACGTACTGTACTTTTTGCCGCTGGCGCCAACGGTTAGCCTTTAAGAATGAAAAGACAGTCGTTACCCTACTCAAAAAAGGAAGATGATCATAACATTGAATTTTTCAATAACTTGGAAATCTATAATACAATAATAATTTAAAAACATTTCATCGTTCAAGAGACTAAAAATCGTAAAAAAATTGTTTCCGTATTGTTATGTATCGCAAGCTGCAATGCATAATAATTTAAAGGATAATTTAAATAAAATAATAATTTAAAGGATTTTACACGCTTATGTATAGCATTCAGTGTTATTCGTAATTCCTTTCCATAGATCTAATTTTGAATACAGCAACTGTTTTCATATGTGTTTGCGTTCGTTCAATGATGTTTGTGACGAGTTTGATTTTAATATGTTCAAAAATGTATTCAGTGTTAGAATAAGAGGTTTAGATTAAGTAGTTATTATGAAATCAATCTGTACGGCGTAGCCGAAGATGGTGCATGAATAAATAAATTACTAACAAAGCATGTTGATGGAGTAGTATTTTATTTTTCTGGAAATGGTCTTTCTAGAGAATGGTCAATTGCTTTTAAATTTTTTTTGCCTCTCCAAAATTTTGATTAGTTTACGAGTTCGATAACTCTCAAAGATCTAGTCATAACTCACGTGATACATTTCGGGGGGGAGAGGATGTGAACAAAGACCACCATACAAGATTGCACACAATCGAAATTTTTCATACGAACAGAGAGGAACACCCAAAACAAGAGACTACGTAGTCTATGGACAGCCCCCTACACATGATGATTCAAATCGTATAATAACTCACATGTCTCATCAATTCTTTATACTCATCTTAACCGACACCCTCTTCGCACCCCTTGGTCCAATTACCGCCCTCTTCAACCCACCCACCACCCATCATAAAAGCGCATCGGTTTTGTAGCATTGTACTGGGTGCAAAGTCCGCAACGAAGCTAAAACAATCACACATGCATATCTACGCGTTGAAGCACTGATGTGGTAAACGAGAGACAAAGGCAGCCCTGATATAGAGGAAAGAAAACGGAACACACCTGCACTTGTAATGATGATTTATGCTCTGTCACCTCTGGATAATTGGCACAGTGCAATCCAGATCCTGTGAACCGGGCGATGATTTGCCGCTGCAGTGTCTGTTCCTGCCTCCGAGTGCCGGCAAAATTGCGAACCTGCACTGTAGTGGTTTAGGGTTACCATATTCATTCTTATCAAAAAGAGTACATTTGTTTCATTATGTATAAGAATACTTAAGAGTCGCACTTGTGATGTGCGCATTCCGCTTTTAATAAGTTATTTTTGATCCCACTTAACACTAATGTATAAAGCTAAATAGAGTCCTACATGTACTGAAGAAAGAATACGCCTGGTAACCCTAGTAGCTAGAGCCGCGTGTGTGCGAAACTTCAATTCGCATCACCCCGGTATAATAATTCTGCATCGTGGAATTTGAAGGATCGCGATAGCATTCATTGCTTCTCATGCGGATACTAGTGGCTCAACATCCATCGGGACTGCTGATGAATGAATGCTGTCGAGCTCGTAAATTCGTGTTGGTGCACAGTAAAATGCACATTTGTCTCCGGCGCGAATACGTGCAGTGCACTCATACAGATACGATTGTGCACCGCCAGGATCAACTAACCGTGAGGATTAATTTTCTCATGCATTATTGTTGGAATGGGCTGCGATAATTTTGAAAGTTGCCAGTTACGGTAGAGTGGTGGTACCTTGTACAGTTATTTTTTTTTTCTGTTAAGTTAACTTTTACATTTACTTTGTCTTTGGTATAACTATAAGGAGAAATCATATAGTTCCAAAACCTAAAAACCTAGTAATCGGTTGCCCTTCTTCAGTCTCAAGCCTGATGCTAAATAGAGTTAAAATTATGAATATATTGTTATTTTGTTTAAATTATCATCTATATGTTTTCGTATTATGCATTTTACAAAGTGTATTCTGTACTTTTTTACATTGGCGACTTTTAATAGGTAATGATCTGAGTTTCTCGCTGCTGGTCTTTTTGAGCTGAGTTTGCAATAAGCTTAATCCTGTCTAGCTTTGGTAATGACTAAGGTAAGGATTATCCATAGCTTTCGTAGCTCAGATAAATCTTAAGCATATAAGAACATCAACAATCGTTGCCACTAGCCCAAGAAAAGGGACGCAACCCATATTTCATCCGATCTTTTCCATCGGACAGGTAATAAAATGGATTCAAATATGGCAATGACACAAATCTCTCAATTTACGGGGGACGTGTCGCTGAACCAATTACAGATACAGTGTGTTCTTAATGAAGATCTTAGGATTTTTTATTACATAATTCAGAAAACATAATAAATTTTAAAGATCTTCGTTTGAATCCAAAGCTAACCACAATAATTCCAGTATTTTTAACAAAATCTAAAGACTCACAACGAAATGTAGAAACCCCCACCAGGAATCTCATTATTCACCGTATTCCACCGTAATCTCCAAATACCTACGGTTCCATATTTTTTCACCAGAATTTCAGAATCCTAACCACAAACCCAGAATCATCAAAGATATCTCATAATTCTTATAAGATTCCAAGAATTCTTACATGAATCAAAGAATTCCAGCTAGAATTCATAAATGCCTACGAAAACTACAGATCTCTTAACAGAAGTATCTCAATGCCAATTTCAGAGTGTCTATCAGAAACCATTTTTCAATAGTGCAGTTCTAAATTTTCTTTACGCAATTTTCACAATTAAGGAGACAGCTTAGGATACAAGTGCAATATTGCACTAATCTCGCGAACGAAGCATCAAAAAATGGCACACTGTCAGCATTTGTGACGTCCACTTTTGGATTCCGAGATATTTCAGCTTATAGGGTGTCCCAGAAAGTAAGCAGGACTTTGACGAGAATCACAAAATTTTTTCAAGCGAATAAATATTGTTATTTTGTTATAGTGTTTTCCCTTGAGGCATTTTATATATTGCCTGTGAAAATTTTGTTTGACAAAATAACCTTTGACATTGAATTTTTTTATTTTTGAAAATCAATTCTTATCAAGCCAACACAGACCCTTTTTTGTGTTTTGTTGGAACTTAACTAGTAATGAATGTTTATATCAAAATCCTTTGATATAGTGAGTTCAAGTACATTGTATCTAAGATGATCCACAAGAATTTTTGTTCTGAATTTTATTTGGCTTTGCTAGGAAATATTTGTCAAAATAGTAAAATTGTAAAACATCGCTAGTTTCTCTCTCCACATAAGATAACTTTATGAAATCATAGCTTTTCGTGTATTTTCAAAACAAAAAAAATCATTTCAAGTTTACTTATGTCAAACATCTATGCTTTGGGATAGGCAACAACATTTTTAAATTTTAACAAGTTTTAAGGGACATACAAGGGCTTGATTTTAACCCTTTTAAAAGTCGACCACAGCTGAAACAAGATTTTAAGTTTCTATTCAAATTTCATATACTTCAGTTTGTAATTTCCAATAAAATAAGTGATAGTTTGATCGTTTATCGCAGGCAATGATAAAGGGTAGAAGTACCAATTATGGCTATAGTACCAATTATGGCAATAGTGGGAACAAAAAGAGATTTTTCTTATTGTTTCACTAGACTATAATGGCTTATATTCACAGGAATGATTAAACTATTTGTTTTTGATGGTAACTAAACCTTGAAAAGAACGAGTGCTTCATGAAGCCCAAGCAGGACAGTTCGGTTTTGCGTCGTCCGATAGATTTAGCTCACGTTTTCGCGCGTGTTTTCGTCGCTGGAGATTTTTTTCGTTTTGTTTTATTTTTCTGTTTTGGAGCGTCTTGCTGGGTAGTGCTTCGTGAAGCCCAAGCAGGACAGTTTTTACATTCAGGAATGGAATAGTGAAAAGTGAAAAATGAAAAAGTGATTTGTGTCCTCAGTACTGTTGGTTTTTGGCTGCCCTAAGTTCACCGAACCATCCGGAGGTGACAGGCAGCACATAAATTTAGAGAATCAATCCGGTGAGTTTGTTCCAGTATGATACTTTTTCTTTTGTGAGCCTTCCGGATCGTTTTTGTCCGCGTCGTGGAACTTCTGATCGTTTCTTGAACGGAAAATGTTATTTTCGGAGTTTGATAATTATGTTCAGATTGCGCATTCTGTCCGGGCGGGTGTTACGCAACTAACAATCGGTTGTGGATGCTTTTTAACCGTTCGATGACCCTGGAGGGATCGATTCTGCTTTTCGTATAATTTTGAGCAGAAAAACCGACTGTGGTATCCTAGGGTGTTTAGTTCGAACGCGCTTCCTTTCGTTTTTCGATTATCTAAAAATACAGTACCACCCAGTACAGTTTTTCAATAGGCGTGATATTTTTTTTTTTTTACGCGTATCGTTATTCTATACAATCCGATGACCCTGGAGGGATCGGTTTTGCTTTTTACTGGTTATTGAGCAAAAATATTACTGCACAATCGACAAGCATTTCGCGAAATACTATTTATACTATAAATAAGCTATTGTTTTCTCTTTTGATTGCCGGCATTCAAAAGATTAATTTGAAAACGCTTAAACAACAAATATTTATGGTCTATCGCCAGCTTTCTAGGCGAATCCTGACAATATACCTTCCCCAACCTCCAACTCCGTAGCACTTATGAGGGTGTCGTTGAGTCGGTGGCCTCTCATTAAGTAAGTGCTACATCAACATTTCCTTCCCCTATCCCAAGTTACGGTAAAGATGGGCGTGGCCGGGAATAGCGATATTCATGCTTTTAGTATTCTTGTTTATGATTTGAACAAGGTATACTCCCCTGCCTTGTTCTTGAAAGTAGTCAGGATGAGATTATTAAAAAGAAACATGAATGTTGCTAGTATCCAATCTACGAAGTATACCGTAACTACGCTAACGCTAACTAAACCTTGAAAAGAACATTCGTGCAATAAGCTTCGAAAAATGAACATTTGAAAATTTTGCCTCACATATATGTCACCTTCTTAGCAATTGGCTAAGGGACCTCCGTATGTTTTCATCCGGATAAACTGTTTCAACCGATGAATGTATGTTACCTAGTGAGAACAAATGAATAAATTTAGCTGGTATGCAATCAATTCTACTGTTTTAAGTTGGAAATCGTGTTATTTCCACTATGTCGATAACTGGTACAAAGAGTGTATGAGAGCCCAATTATGGCAATACTCTGGAGGCGGATTGTTTACATTTTTTGATCAGTAAAATAAAAGAAGTAAAGCTATTTTACTGGTGACTTCCACGACGGGACAGTTCGGTAAGGCATTAACTTCATGGTTTGTACTCAATTACTAAGATTTTTCAGTCACACGTTCGAAAACGTTCGCGAGCGGAAGATGCTAATTTCATGATAGAGAGGGGTTTTCAGCGACACTCGATTTTTGAATTTTCCCTCTTTTTTCGTTAAAAATTGGCACTGGAAAGGTAATGTGAGATCATTTATGCTGTTTTGTATCATAATTTGCAGTTACACTACATTTTGACTTCTTTTTCGAAAATTAATTTTCTCCCATGAACCCATTGCAAAAAAATGATTTAACATATATTTAACCCAAAATTTTTGGAAAATTTTATGAGCGATATCTTCATTACATATAAGCATTGCATTATCATTCGCTCTTCATGGCGTTTGAGTTCATTTCGTGCAAATATTCGATAGTCCATAATTGGTACACTTTTATGTCGAATGCTAGGAACGCTATTGCCATAATTGGTACAAAGACAACGCTTTTTAAAATCCATTTTTAGAAGCTTAAAGTCAATTTAGTACTAAAACTGTTTAAATCAACAGATTCGCAAGGCTTTAAACTAGTAATTGACACCAACAAGTCATGATTGCGTTTTAGAAACGCGGTTACAACTTGTTTTTTATTACTACTGTTGACATATTGCATCCATAATTGGTACACCTACCCTATACATTTTTTTCAGATTTTTATTGCGCTTACTTTATGACCAAGCACAAATTTCGTAAAGCAGTCGGCAAAAAATTGTGCAAAACTGATAAGAGGATGGGTTCTCACTAATAAACAAATAAGCCTTATTAAAGCCATTTTATGCCAAGCCCGCTACCGTAGAACATGTTCAGCAAGGTGATATGAACCATTCGTCCGAAAAGCTTGAACCTTAGCTTAGCTTAGCTTAGCTTAGATTGACTACACATATCAATGGTTGCTATTCCGTGATTGACCGAAGTCAGTGAAAATGCACAAAGAATCAACTAGAAGTTCGGCTGGGATTGGCCATAATCTTCTTCAATGTGCATAATTCAGTGCCTCTATTTATACAGGGTCAATAACGGCGCCGGCCACGTCCTTGCAGTCAGGTGGGATTGGGGGAAGGAATGTTAGTGTGTAACCTTTGCTATTTGGAGACCGTGTTTGCCTCTACATCTCCACAAAGGTTACTGGGAGGAATGTTTGTTAATGGGAAGGATCGTTGGGTCACAGGATTCACTTTGGTAAGCGATTAGACCATGATAAATAATGATTTGTGAGATATATACATACTTATTTGTAAATATAATATTTTCATATGATATGAACAATTTCTATGTAGTGGAAAATTATGCCGACACTTGATGTGACGAACCATTCAAAGTTTGTTGAACAAATACCTAAATGTAACATTCCTACAGCTGTCAGGACGAAAGCATGTGTTATTATATTTTACTTATTTGAAAAGAAACAAAAAACTCGATTGGTTGGAACATCATAGAACACTCTTATTCGTATGCCGACACTTACAGTGGCGAACCATCCAAAGTTTGTTGAATAAAGTGAACCTTTCGCAAGTCTACACTTGTAGTGTCGAACCATTCGAATTTTTTTTTCTAATTACAAAAATAAAGGTAAAAAGGGGTGTTCTGTTCTGAAACGAGCTCACCAATTGATCCTTTATCCTTCACTGTGCAGCCACAATCCTTTCTCAGCCTCACTCGTTTGCTCGCCTATATAGAAGCACTCAGAAAAAAATAGGCGCGCGACCCGAAAAGGAAAAAAAAACTTGGCTTTCTTGACGCACTGCCCAGCAGCAAGCGTCAAGGTCAAAGGATCAAAAAGCACTAACCGATCACTCCAATTTTTCACTTACACACTCAGGCAAATAAACTATCGATAAACTAAGGAACCCCTTATGAAAATTCGCCACAAGAAATCGAATTGAAATTCATAAATTTGCCTTATGAAACCAGAATTAGAAAACAAAAAACGTTTTCGCGGCAACCTGGAATCGAACCAAGAACCTTGCGATCGATAGACCCGAGCGTACACCACGCGCCTATCGACACCTTGATGTGAGTTGATGCTGAAACGATACATAAAGCGTTCGTACTGCAATAACCGTTCCACCTTTCATAAGGCAAAATGTATGAAATTCGATAGTCCAGTTCGCTGGCAAATTTATGAATTTCAATCCGATTTCTTGTGGCGAATTTTTATAAGGGGTTCCTATGTTTATCGATAGTTTATTTGCCTGAGTGTACTAGACCGACGCGCGACATGTTTGATCCTGCCTTCGTCGCTCGCCCCCGTAGGAGCAAGCGTCAAGGTCGATAGATCAAACAGAACTCCATTCGTCCGAAAAGCTTGAACCATTCATAAAGTAACTTCCCGACCAGATTAGCATAATATCTTGATTACGCATTTCTACCAACATTAGTTGAAAATAACAGAAGTTGATATAATCTTGTTATCGAGTGTTTTGTTCCTAACATGTTTTATTTTTTGTAACACATTTATATCAATATTTCTCGAAAACTTATTCAAACAGTCTCAAGTCAGAAAAGTAATCCAACTTACTTTATCAATCCTACGTGTTTCGCAGACGAAATTCTACACGTTCCGCTTTAAACCAACTCGATCTTTCACTTTTAGAACGTTACAGGATTTACAAAACGGCGTAAGTAAGATTCTCAAGTTTCGCAACCTAACCATAACTTCACCGCTCCGTTGTATGAAGAGACAAAGTGACTTAACCCCGAATCGTCGTAAGTAACTGATTGAAACGGCTTATCATTTTTTCATACAATTTTTGTGGGGAAAAAAATAAATAAATAAATAAAAATGATAGAAACTACCTAGTATTTTTACGCGAGCTGATTGCATGCAAAATTTAAGCGATGTACACGGCCAAAAATATTAAAAAGGGGCATTATTTTTGAAACCGGTTTAGAAGACAGATCGTGATTTTTTTTAATTAATTTTCTAAAACCATATGGAAGTAACTTACGTCGATTTGAAAAAGTAATCGAGATTTGTTATATTTTAGACATTACATTAGTAAGCATATTGTGAATGAAATCCGAAGCTAAGAACAATAACATAATTTGCAATAATTTTGTAATTTCATTACATCCTTGAAGCACGTCTAATAAGAGAAGTGTTTAGTCCATCAATTGTGTCGCTTGCTCTTCCCAACAGTGCCAGATTTAGACTTCGGGGGCCAGGGTACAAAATGCGGGAAAGATAGGAAAGTTTAGTTTTATAAAAATAAAATACTGGGTGCCCCCGTAGGTTTGACCGCATCGTGGGCCTCGTGGCCGTGCCGTTAGTGTCGTCAGGCATTTAAGCGCATCGTATCAAGGGGTGTGGGTTCGATTCCCGCTTCAGCCATTGAAACTTTTCATCAGGAATGTTTCTCGGCTGTGCCACTGTAGCATGCTTGTCCCTTGCCTAGTGTTAAGTTACAGTCTGTGCAGCTAAATGGTTGAAGACGGTGTCCGTGTCTTTCTCTTTTTTAATCTGAACACTTTTAATCGTTTTTTTAGTTTGAATTCCGCTTATCTACACGTTGTTCAAATTAAGCACAGCTCGTGGAATGGAGTAAACCGGAATAAAGCGTCGTGAAATGAAACGCAGAATCAATATCTGTATCAATATCGTTCGAATAAGCGGGGCTTCACGGTGTTCGTAAAACTCCAAAAATATGTAATATGACTCGAAATTGACTCGAAGTATGAGTTTATACAGTGTGGACCCGATTTTGTCAGCCCCTCGATGAATTTAAGGCTGACAAAATGTGGAACCTGACAAAATCGGGTCATTTTATTTTGTTCCTGTTGTTTTTCAAATTTTGACGAGCTACATGATTACATGGGCTTTTAAGGGGACGATGAACATGAGCGTAGCCAGTTTTTTTTTAATGAGGGGCTTCACGTCAAAAGGATCATCGCACCTTTTTTGCATGAAACATAAAACTATACAAGATTTCTACCCTATTTTTTCATAGTAAAAGTGAAGTCCTAAACGCTTCTTGTTTCAATGTTGAGTGACGGGTCTATTTATAACCTTGGAGATTTACCTATTGGAAAAATTCAAAAGAATCGATTCGTTTTGGTCCCTTTGATTGGCAATTTTGCTTTGATCAGTCAGACAAACTGAATCAACCTGAGTTCCTAGTTATACATGATCGTTAAATAATCTATGAATTTCTCCCAGAGCAACAAAATTCCTAAAGAGCTTCATATTAAAATTCCTTCAATTTTTCTTAGAAACTCCTTTGAAATAGCATAAATAATTTCTTTAAAGCTCTTCTTGGAATTCTTTTAGGTATAATTCAAAGAATGTTTTGTCCGGCGATTTCCACATAAAAATTCATATACATTATTTTGAAACTCATCCGGAAGCGTTTTGAAAATTTTGGTAAAAATTTGTTTAACTGAATGAAAACCAAGAAATTTTCTTTTTTTCCATGGATTATTTTTTTGTGTGTTCTTAGCGCAGAAATATTCAAAAATTTCATTAAATGTTATCGTCTATAAATCTCACAAATTATTCCTAAGCCTATGGGATGATTGAATGCTTCAGAATGTTCTTGGTGAAATACCTGGTCAAATTCTTGAAAATCTCGTAAGATGATTCCTGTAGGAATCCGTCGATAGAGCATAAAAAATCAGGTGAATATCTGAAGGAATCTTGAAAACAGTTTTTAGATGAATATCGGAATTATAGAAACATAGATTTTTATGAATGCTCGGTCAAACTTCATCAAGAATATCCTAAGAAAGCTTTAACAAAACGTTTATTTGAAGGGATCTTTTAAAGAGTAAATGAAGACATTGTAGGCAGAATCTCAATAAACTTTAAGAAGCTAATTTTGAAGTAATATTTTGAAACAAACAATGAAAAAAATGGAAGAATTTAACAAGGAGTAGAAGAAGATAATTATTGAAATAAATGTGTTATTATTTTGAAATACAGTAATACCTCGATATAACGTAACTCGATTTTTATTTTCGTTACGTTATCGAGGTTACGTTATATCGAAGAAAAATATTTGTTTTCTTTATTTTGTCCAACATGTATTGTTTGACGAGAAAATGGGTTCTTCTTCTTATTTCTGGCGTTACGTCCTCACTGGGACAGAACCTGCTTCTCAGCTTAGTGTTCTTATGAGCACTTCCACAGTTATTAACTGAGAGCTTACTTTGCCAATGACCATTTTTGCATGTGTATATCGTGTGGCAGGTACGAAGATACTCTATGCCCTGGGAAGTCGAGAAAATTTCCAACCCGAAAAGATCCTCGACCGGTGGGATTCGAACCCACGACCCTCAGCTTGGTCTTGCTGAATAGCTGCGCTACGGCTATCTGGGTCTTAAACTGATTTTATTCACCTAGCAGGCATTTTCAGTCATTCCTACATAATTTGTCCATACTTTCCTTTGTTTAATTTTTTGTATATTTATCTTTTAATATTATCTTTTTTAATTTTTACGTCTCTTTTGTAGTAATCCTCTAAGAAATGTATTCAGGAAAAAGCATTGAAGGAAAGCTTGAATACTCGGAGAAACTCTAAAATAAATTTATTTATGATATGGGATAATCGGCAGTATTCTAGGAGAATTCTCTGGGGGATCTGGGAACATGCTCAGTTTTTGGACGACTTCCTGAATATATTTTTGTAATGAAATAATTTAAAGAAAAATCTTTAAACGATAACTTCAGGAATTATTTGAAGAACTCAATGAAAAAATAATCATTGAAATTCCTGAATCAATGAAGAATTTCGTTCCACAAGAATCATTGTTCTTTAAAAGAGCTGCTGAAAGAATTCATGAAAAATTGCTGAAATAATTTATGAGTCTCTAGCTCGCGGAATAAATTACTTGGTAACGTAGGCGGAATGGTTTGATGAATTCATAGTTAAATCCACTATATAGCCTGGAGAAATCAATTGGTGAACTTTTTGATCAAAGACACAGTAGACTTCAAAGATATATTTAAAAAAAAAACCACTATCGGAGCAATTCAAAATTGTTGAATTTTGAATTTTGAATCCAATAAGTTTATACTGATCAAATGTTCCTAGAAACTTTTGGGGGAATCTCTGAAATCGCTTTGAAAAAATAAAAAATCTGGTGAAATCCCTGGCACCTTTTCTGAGGAAAATCTCAGAAGTTTTTAAACATGAATATCAGAAGGGTTAACTAGTAGAACTTTTGGAAGAACCTGTCGGGATTATTTTAAGAATTTGTTCTATGTTTTATACATAAATACCAGGAGAGCTTAAGATGAGTCCATGTAGAAATTATTGGAGGTATCTCTAGAGGCATCCTCAGAATGATTCTAGTTGAAATCCCTGGAGAAATTACAGGAGAAACATCAATTTTTTAGATAAATCATTTAAAGAATAGCTGTAAGAATTCCTAATGCAATTGCTAAATATTTCCTTAAGCATTTAAACAAAATCAAATATACTTTAACGTATATTGCCACGTGGTTGCGTGACCCTGCGAAATACAAGTCTAATCTGAGCTTAATTTTTTTTTTTTTTTCTATCTTTATTAACGAGATTTTTAGCCCTGGGCTAGTTTATCTCGGGACCAACGGCTTTACTTACCTTCCGAAGGAAGTCGTCACTGAAATTTTTAGTGACTATCTTGGGGATGGGATTCGATCCCAGGTCCTCGGCGTGAGAGGCGTGTGTTCTAACCACTACACCCGGTCCGTACCCATCTTGTATTTTTGAATGCAAAGTCTAAATCAATAATTATTAAAGTTTAAAAAAAATGAAGTGTGTAGCAGGCATGGTTCCAGCGGGAGCGCGAATGCAACAATAATAAAGAAGAATGATATTAAGGTGATTATAAAACAAAGCCAAACTTCGAATTTTCAAGTGCACAAGACTGGAGAATCTAACAACAGTTCGCGTTGAAAATCAATCAAATTACTTGCTTGCTGGTGGTTACCAATGGGATAAATTTTCAACGTGGGACGCTGTTTGGTTCTCACGTCTTGTGCTCTTGAAAATTTGAGGTGTGGCTTCGTTCTATAATCACCTTAACAAATGTACAGCAATGACAAAATGTTGGTTTTAACATTGAGGTTTTAACTCACTCGATATCGATTAATGACTGTATTCAATGATAGTAAACGCTCGCATTGCTTTGATAAAATTGATTGGTAAAATTGAAAAATAAATGGGGGTTAAGAAAAAGTTACGTTATATCGAGTTACGTTATAAAGAGGTTACGTTGTATCGAATTTACGTTATATCGAGGTATTACTGTAATTAAATCAGTATTTGTTATAATTTAATTTATTTGTATTTATAAATGTTTGTAATATTTATTGACGACGTATATTTGGTTATAATTTTCATTATTTTAATAGCTTATCAGCAAACTTCGTTTTCTAACACAGAGCGGGTTAAAAGCATAGGAGTGTTACCAGCAATAGGTGAATAACAAAATAATGATATAAAAAGAAAAATTAACCAAATTGCATTCATATCTAGTTTTATCATTATTATGTTGTTAATGAATGATATTAAATATGACGAATTTCATGTCAAATCGGTCAGTTACAGAACGCGACCATCTTCAATTTGAAGTAAATTTTGCACTTGTTTTCGGTATGGTATAATAAGTGTTTTCCATAGAAAAAATGATCTATTTGATTCAAGAATAGCTTTTGAAAATGGCCTATAAGTTCTTGCATGCATTTTAAAACTCCGAAACTGTTGATTTTAGAGAAATGTTGTAGTAAACCTTGATAGCATGTTTTGGACAATGTATTATGATGAGAAAATGCAAAAAATAAAATAAAATAAAATTGGATTGTTTAGATAATTTTGATAAAATATAATAAAAAATTATTCAATAACGTTACTCAATCAGTAGTTATGATGTTATTTTACATGAAAAAGCTAAACCCATATATCTAAATTTCTTCTCAGATTTTTGAAATTCTTCTCATATACTCGCCTTGTAGAATGTTGAACAGAATACCCACTATTAACGGTTCGTTTCGCAATGCCATAAATACGTTTGGAATAAGAAGATGAAGATGAAGAAGATTCTCATGAGAAGATCATTATTATATTATGCATGGCATAACATGTTACACTAGATGATCATAATCCATTTCAATATCTTCTACCCAATGTTCAACTATGTTAATTTCAATTCAGTTTGAACAATGTGACGATACAGCCTAAATTGGTTACGGTTT
This sequence comes from Aedes aegypti, assembly GCF_002204515.2. Taxonomy (NCBI): domain Eukaryota; kingdom Metazoa; phylum Arthropoda; class Insecta; order Diptera; family Culicidae; genus Aedes; species Aedes aegypti. The sequence goes on along the minus strand of NC_035109.1, from coordinate 205,506,797 downwards.
GGCAAAATGTTTGCGTTGACCTGCAACCAAAAAAAAATCCTCAATTCAACTCCATAGTTAAAGATCCAAATTTAACATCAATCCAAAATATCTGAAAGAGATCCCACCGACTTTGTGTCATTCGTTATAATTACCCGTTGTGTGCGGACCGTTTTCCACCGCACGCAAATCCCACCGGCATTTACCAACTGCCGTCTGAATATGTATGTTGAGTGCAAATTAACGCGACACTTCTTTTTCTCATTATCCTTCATCCCGCCAAGGTACGGAGTTTTTGTTTTCAATTATGTTAATACAGAATTGTGAGTTATTCTTGCGCGTCTCTCTCTCTGGCTCTCCGGTTCCCTGATATGTCCTTCTTCAATTCCGGAGGCGCAAGCACAGAGTGGCACTTGAACCGTTAACTACCTTCCTGGGTTGTGATTGCCTAAATCTAGCCCTGGACACAAACCTCGTTATGCTGCAGCCGGCTCAGATGGAGCAGCGGCAGGAATTCACTTGGTGCGAACATATTAGCATAATTCCAGCGATGAAAAAGTGGGTTAATCTCAGATGTTTATTGCCTTTTGTATCCTCCGGCAGAATCGGTAGGTAACTGCAGCTTCTTGGTTTTAATCAGAAATTGTTGGCTTTATGGGAGATTTGATATTTTATAAATTTTATTTCCTATTCAAATAGTATTTGCTCAAAAACGTATTATATTCAAGTAACCAAATAAATTCGCCTTTCGTGCTAATATAGCGCTAGTATACAGCTGACAAGCTGTTTGATAAGTCCTATAAATCCAAAGAGGCGAAATAGCAGGCTAGTGGTTACTTTCTAAATGAGTTATAAAACAATAAAACCTTTGATGTACAATAGAATCTTCAATTCATGTATTGTTAAATGTTTTAGCGAGAAAACATCTTTATTTTTACTGTAAATTCACATTTGATAAATTGTATAATGTTTCTACTATTTTCTAGAACGCTTTATTGTTGTGTGGAAATGCTTCAAACATCAATTTTATTTTATTAAAAATCAAGAATTCACATTTTTTCATAATGTGATTCAGATTTGGAATTGCTGGTTTCAACATAGCACAAGTACTGACACATGAGCGTTAGTTACGATATACTTCATAAATAGAACACTAGCATATTATCAATAAAAGTCTATGATTCACACAACGTTTCAATCATAAATTTAGTCTCACCTTTTCAGCTCACAGTTCTTATTATTATGGAATTACATGCATTGCGATATGTATAAACACACCGCAGTCATAGAAACATACAAAGTAAAAATGCGTGTATCTTAACTTTTGAGGAATTTCATAAAATAAATTGCGAATAAATTCTAGTGAACAGCAGAAGTGTAAACACATAATCCATGAAAAGTATGCATATTTCACTATATTTTGTTTTTTTTTTTTTTTTTTTTTTTTTTTTTAATTTCAATGCGTTATTTAACACCGCTCAATGATAAATGAGTACACTGTCCAAACTACACTTTATTCTCAATAAAATTAATGCATACGATACGTACGATTGAGAGTGTTTTAATAATTATATTTAAAATTTTACAATTAATTAGAGCTACGTTCCCTCTTTATTAGGCATTTTTTAAGAGACAATCCAAAATTCTATACAAGATTTCAAACCAAGGATACGGGTCCCATTATATAATGTTTCTTAAGAGCTGGGTCCATGAGTTTCCTAACTGTACCCTGAAGAATCCCAAAGGGATTATTGGGGGCTTCTCAGAACTTTCAAAGGATTCGGAATTCTGTGGGAATTGTGTAGAAATACTGCGGGAATTGTGAATTGTAGCTTTCCATGTAAATGACGGATTGTGTGTGTGAACTAATTCGGGCGTTAATTGGTTTAACAGAACAGCGTATATTTTTCGTAAACTTCAATGGTCTGGGTAGTGCAAGAAAAAGCCTTGATAGTTCCTTGTTGAAATTCATTGATATTACCTTTCTAAAAGAAGCAAAGCAGTGTTGCCAGATAGTTAAATCTAGAATCATCATATTTCATGACAAAAACTACCAAAATTTGTACAAATTTAGTTATATTATCTAGCTGAGGGTCGTGGGTTCGAATCCCACCGGTCAAGTTTCTTTTCGGGTTGGAAATTTTCTCGACTTCCCAGGGCATCAATTATCTTCGTACCTGCCACACGATATACGCATGCAAAAATGGTCATTGGCATAGTAAGCTCTCAGTTAATAACTGTGGAAGTGCTCATTAGAACACTAAGCTGAGAAGCAGGCTCTGTCCCAGTGGGGACGTAACGCCAGAAAGAAGAAGAAGAAAAAGATTTGAAAAACAACGCCCGTTTTTTATTGTGATTTACAAATAACTCATTGAAAAAAATACAGTCTATTCTATGGATATATATGATATTTTTATAATAAAACCTATTTATTTTAACAATATGTTTTATCAGGGTTGACAATCGTATAGTGTAACCATAAACAGATTTATTTGAATGCATTTTGCATTATGCTCACTCGCCTATGCAACACTCACGACTGCATCATAGCAAACAATTTGTCAGGCCAATTAATATGCGACTATGTGGACGTCGGACACTTTGGCGGGCAATTCCACTATCATTGACCCTCGCACAGAAATTCTATCTCCAGTGATGAATTAATAAGCAATGGTAAAGTTAATTAATGCATTCAAATTGACTGTGAAACATGCGAAAAATACAACAGAAAATCGCTCGCACAAAAGGCCCTTTGAAAAGTATTGAATTACAATGCCCCTCCGTAGAGGGGCCCTACCCTAGAGTGGGCCCGGGGTTGTTGGACTGTTCGTCGTTGCTACCACACGTTACTGGAATGAAGCTCTGAGGAATGCTGTGTTTTCGTTTTGAGCATCAATTTGAAAAAAATGTTCTCGTAGGATCGAATTCATAGAAGAAGACGACAGCTGTTTGGGGTACATTCGGAAGTCAGATTCCGTTTTCTTCGGACGATTAGAGGTTTGTATAGATCGAGTAACATGCAAATACAATCACTGACTTGTAATTGGGCGTAGGAGTTCGTGGACTACCAAAAATTCCTGTTTCTTACATGAATCAGAGGTAATTCAATGGCATTACGCGAGAGCAGCAATCATGATCATTTGTATTGAATTTTCATAATCTTTTAGATTATACACTCAATTCTCCATAACTAGATATTTAAGGTGGAGATAAATCGAAGCTAAACCTGGAATTTTAAAAAGCTCAAATCTGAAGTATCGAACATTTATTTGGGCTGAAAACTCGATCGATTGGTCACCACAAGCAAGTATAACATATAAACCTTTCGACATTGAAATAGTCTTCAGCGATACCATTTCAGGTATTGCAGAATTCGTTCTCCATTGATTTCGAAGCACGATCAAAGTAAGCGAAGAAAAACATCTAATCTGTACCATACACTATTATCCCCATTATCCCATCTGTAAAAAGTAGGCATTGAAAAAACGGACAGTGAAGTTTCCAAACTTCTTTTCCATACAAATAATAAAACATTTCCAGTAGATTTGAACATGTTCCAAACTCAACGAAACTTTCAGTAATTGCTTTTTACTCTGATACTTTTCTTTGAAAAATATAAAGATTTTGGTCATCTTGGTTCATTTTTGTGTTACACGATGTGGAAATCTGTAGTGGTACTGATATGTGGTTATTTTTCGTTATGGGACAATTTGACTTGTTTTTTTTCTGAACAAATCATGTTGTCTCATTAATGTAGTTGAAAGATGTTTTGGAAGATATGATGAAAACTGAACTCAACTCAATTTCGACGAAAATGCAGATGGGTCTTTATATTACAACACAAGTTGTGTCAATTCTATTTTGCAACTAATTTATCATTAACCTGTGCATGGGCCACGAAAAACCGTAAATGCTTCAATCAAGCTAAACTAATCGACAACTCAGATTACAGTAGATGAAACATGAAACAATTTTAATTTTGCAGTGTACGTCACATATGTTACTTTACATCAAACCTCCGGATTTAATGCTGTTCATCAAATTGAAACTTTTAATTTCTTTGCTGCTGCTGTGCAGACGAACAAACAATTGATCGCCCACAGCACTCAGATCGCTTTTAGTTGTGTTTGCAGTTTACACGATATCGCCACAAACAAACCAATGTAATACATAGAACGTGAAAATCCATAGCCCATTTCACACCATCAATATCTGGTTGCAATATTGCACTATGGGCGATCAGGAGGCAAATAATCGAAAAATTGACTTTTCTTATAGGTTCTTATTGTATACCGTTCTATAGTAAACACTTTCATGAGGATATTCCTGGAATACTAGAGTAAGGTTTTTTGTAGTTTCATTGGTACAGCATGCAAAGAATAGAGTTTTAGGGAAAAAAGGTGCTTACACAAGGTATGTGTTGAATGGAATATACTGCATACTCGTAATGTTTAATACAAATCTTTATACAGTGTTACATAGCTTACTTAAAAAGCTAGCTTAGAAAAATATAATGAAATGAAAATTCGTACTTTAATTAAGGTAAATGTGGGGACTACACTAAAACAAATATATTCGATTTTTTATCGAAACTTCACACATCTTATATGTTTTGTCCCAAGTTGTCCCTAGCCAAAATTTAGTTCCTAGGGTATTTTTGGATGGCTTATTAGGGCTTGTTGATTTTGTTTTTCAATTTCTTTGACACATAACAGATAATTATTATTTCAGGAAATCATTGGATGTCGCAAAATGATTCATATCATCATTACTATATAAGTTCTGATATTATAACGATTTTACTGCGTAAAACGCTTAAGTGGTCTATTTATTAGTAACAAATCTCATTTTTTTCGCTATAAGCCCTATTCAAAGTAGTTTTTCGAAAACAAACACCAAATTTGTATCACAAGACTCAGAAATATGACATGAGATTTTTTTATTGGAGACATTTTACACCATTCACCATGTACCATGTCTATAAAAATAATGTAACATACATCTCATTCATTTTTTCTTCGAAAGTGTTTGGTATACTTTCCACTCGGTATCATTTCTTCCATCGACTTTCTGGCTACTCTGACTGCACGATCGCTTTGGTTCGACCTTATTTTTTGCACGATTCGTTCAGAACCAACATTATTTTTTAAAGTTTCAACACGATTGCAAAAGACATATAATTTCTTCATCAAAATTGTTTAAAAGTAATGTATTCATATAGAAGAAATATTTAACCTTCCATTGCACAGACAGATGGAATAACATTCACCATTGACCCAACATTCAAATTGTAATAGCTTCACGGAATGTTTCTGCTTTACTTAAAAATATAAGAAAATTCAAAATAGGGGAGAGTCTTAGTGGGAGGTGTTATTGCGATAACAGTAAATTTAAGACGTAAAATTTGGAAACTTTGGATGCTTTTTTTTGTCACACACCGCTTTGCTGCTAGCCCCCTCAATTACAAAAGTGTATTTCTCATTCAGAGATATTTATTGTAATCTCGTAAGTATTACATTACATTACACACTGTAGGTCTCAGCGCATTAGATTTTTTATATGAAAAAAATCATAGCTTTAGAACAGCTGAATTTTTTTTTAAATCTAGTTTTTTTATTTTCTTTTATTTTTATGTAAAAAAATATTTCTTCAAATTTTAAATTTTTTTTTTAAACGTTGAAATCTTATGCATTCATTCCATAAAAAAAGATTGGAAATCGGTTGAGCTGTTCGAAAGTTATGATTGTTTTTTAATAAAAAATCTAATGCACTGAGACCTACAGTGTGTGCCGATGAAAAATGACTGATTTTTTTTTATTTTCAAAAAATTTATCGCAAAAACTAAAGAACATACATCGCTGAAAATTTGACAGTAAACGTAAAATTTTCTGAACTTTCTTTAGCTTTCATTTCGTCCCAAAATATTGAAAATCGGTCGAACGGTTCAAAAGTTATATATTTTTTAAATATTTTTTTTTGCAAAATCGCGATTTTTCTGGTAACCTAATTTCGGAAATGGTCACCCTAATAAAAAAAAATACAAAAACATGTGTATCCTTATTTCGGATTAGGAACAGAATAGCAAATTTTCATGGAATTCGGTGACCCACTAGATCGGATTTCATGAAATGGCTGTATTAGGACAATAATAGCAAACAATATTTTTAAAAACATCGAAGGGCTGCACACTGGGGCAGAATTGAAAATACGCGGAAACAACCTGTAGTTCTTCGGAATGAAGAGATAGACGTTTGATGTCTTCTGCGAAAATGATCCTTTTGATGAGGCCGATGTTTTGAGATGAAGTTATATTTTTTGGTGTTATTCGTATAAATTACTCATATGCCATTTCGGTCAAATGGCAGTTTAGGTGTATGGTCTCTTCGGCAAATTTGATCGTTATTTTATACTGAAAATAATTGCTGAAGACGTCGAATTTCCAAGGTCTACTTTTTTTAAAATATAGGCATTTTTCAAAAAAATATGTGCTTAAAATCGAAATTTTTAAGTTTTGCTTGAATTTTTTCAATTTAAATACCATATATCACCTATGATTATCTCATCAATTAACATAAAGCAGGTCTGGTGTAAATTTGTTAGTAAATATAATACTTTGTTTGATTTTTTTTAGTAAAATTAAAAAAAAGATAGGGATATTGCGTATAGGCGATCGGGCAAGTTCGGGCAGGTGTTTTCATCGCTATCCACTTACGAAAGGTCAGAGAATTCATGTCTTATTTTTTCAAGGATATGATATTTAATATATTTATTCAATGTGATCTGGAAGTATGCTAAGCTTATAAAGAGGTTCAAAATTATTTTATATGACAAAGTAAAAGTTTTCCAATAAAAACAAAAGGTCAACATAATTATGGGCATTCTTGCGATGTACTGGTAGCTAAATGTACTTAGCTATTTGCTTATTACATTGCTTATATATTTGCTATTCGAAAAAACGCCTTAAATGCCAGATTCATTATTTCAAAACCATTACGGTCGAATGGAAATTTAGGTATATGATTTCTTCGGAAAAGTCGATCGTTATTTTAGGCAAACAATTGCTGTAGATGTTAAGTTTTCAAAGCCAACCATTTTTTGAAAAACTGAGAAGCTTTTGATAAATTGTGCTAAAAACTGTTATATACATAAGTTTTGTGTTTCTTTAGTTTAAATACCATTTATCGCCATTGATTATGTCATTCATTGGCATAATGCAGAGCGGCTCCATCCCATTACCCCGAACGCCATTACCCCGAATGGGTCATTACCCCGAACGCCACTACCCCGAATGAGCCATTACCCCGAATAGTATGAGATATAGCGCAGTATCTTGTTTTGCGGGCAAAAATGCATCTCTAATGAAAACTGGTAATTCATGGCTCGTAAAATTCGTCGGTAAAATGATCATCATATATTTTCCCTTCTTTTATATGTCAGCTATTCTTTCGAAATATCTTGTTGGCAACTATCTTCCTCTCATTCTTTCTGAGACAGTGCCTGTTTATCAGCTCAGGAAGCACTTTCGTAGTTCAAGAGTTTATTCACAAATTTCATAACGCCAAAAATTGCCATTTTTGACACCCACCCCATCGTACCATTTTTTGTATGGAAATTCTACGTATTGTGTATGGGCTGTAACATTTTGAAGACAACCATCCACAAACTTTTTGCCCCCTTCAGCGTTATGAAATTTGTGCATGGGCTTTTAATAAAATAAGCGTTTTATTGACTGAGAGATTTCCTTGTAAATATACCATTCTTATACATGTGCCTCTATGCCCAGGGACGCCAAGGAGATGTTCAATGCATGAGATCGGCACCGGAGGAATTCGAACCCATAACCCTCATTATGGTCTTTCTGAACAGCTGCGTGATCACCGGTATTTGGACTTCTTGGTGGTGTTCATATCTCAATTTTGTTTTGAAACAAATATTTTTCTTTCCTATGATTATAGGATGTGCCATAGAATCTCGTTGTGACGTCATAGGTACAAACATTTCACTAGAAATTTGTCCGTGTTTCTTAAATAGGAACAACACTTGCAGCGACTATCTCAGGGTGATCTTCCATCATCATCGTTTACGAAACAAAATCTTTAAGAAGATCTTAATGCTAGTAGCTCGACACTTACAAAAATACTACTACATTCTAGTTTTATGCATATTATAGCTATCCTTTTCATAATAAATTCACCCTTCTTTTTGAAATAGGCTGTTCTTCAGAGCATTGAAATGTGGCTGTGTGAATCTTACCAATATTAGAGGACACATCCAAACAAAATTTTGTATGAAAAAAAAATGCTAAAAAATTAGCTGTTGTTTTATCTTTTAATATTTGAAAAATACATAGTTGAGCCAAACTCGTTAAATACTCATAAGGAATCGTACCCACTTTCTATCTAGCATAAGTCTCAAAATGTTATGCATTCGGGGTAATGGCGTTCGGGGTAGTGACCCATTCGGGGTAGTGGCGTTCGGGGTAATGACCCATTCGGGGTAATGGCTTTCGGGGTAATGGCGTTCGGGGTAGTGGCATTCGGGGTAGTGGCGTTCGGGGTAGTGGCGTTCGGGGTAGTGTCATAGAATCTGCAGAGCAGGTAAGAAACAAAAAAATAATAAAAAAATAACGAGGATATTGCAAATAGGCTATTCTTGCAGCAACTAAACAAAAAGTTTGTTTCACCATCAAATGCTTACCAGTTCTGCCTTATGCCAATGAATGACATAATCAGATGCGATAAATGGGATTTAAACTGAAAAAAATACAAAACTAATGTATATAACCGTTTTTAGCACAATTTATCAATAAAAATAGTAAGCTGTGGCAATTTGACATTTTCAGCTTCAAATAACTATTAACTTTGCCGAAGAAATCATATATCTAAATTTCAATTTGATCGAAATGGTGTGATATAATGAGTTTGGTGCTTAGGACCTTTTTGCGAATAGCAAATATATAAGCAATGTAAAAAGCAAATAGCTAAGTACATTTAGCTACCAGTAAACCGCAAGAATGCCCATGATTATTTTGAACTTTTGTTTTTATTGGAAAACTTTTACTTTGTCATATAAAATAATGTTTAACCTCTTTATAAACTTAGCATACTTCCAGACCGCATAGAAAAAATATATTGAATATCATATCCTTGAAAAAATAAGACATGAATGCTCTGACCTTTCGTAAGCGGATAGCGATGAAAACAACTGCCCGAACTTGCCCGATCGTAAGAATGGCTTATACGCAATATCCCTATTTTTTTTTAAATTTTACTAAAAAAATCAAACAAAATATTATATTTACCAACAAATTTACACCGGACCTGCGTTATGTTATTTAATGAGATAATCATAGGTGATATATGGTATTCAAATTGAAAAATTACAAGCAAAACTTAAAAATTTCAATTTTTACCATATTTTTTTTTTTTTTGAAAAATGCCTATATTTTAAAAATAGTAGGTCTTGGAAATTTGACGTCTTCAGCAATTATTTTCAGTATAAAATAATAATCAACTTTGCCGAAGAAACCATACACCTAAACTGCCATTTGACCGAAATGGCATGTGAGTAATTTATGCGAATAACACCAAAAAATAAAACTTCATCTCAAAACATGGGCCTCATCAAAAGGATCATTTTCGCAGAAGACATCAAATGTCTATCTCTTCATTCCAAAGAACTACAGGTTGTTTCCGCGAATTTTCGATTCCGCCCCAGTGTGGGCTGATTCAAACACCGATAAGACCTTCAAAGATTCCAAGCATTTATGCAACCTTAAAGCATCCTTATGATAGGCCTAGGTACGCTTTTAGCATAGCATAGCATAGCATAGCATAGACTGACTGTACATGTCAATGGTTGCTACTCCGTGATTGATCGGAACTGGTAAGAATTGCACTACGATCCAAATGAATAAGGGATGGGAGTTTCCGCTTACTCTCGAAGTGCAATTTTAGCAGATCTAATATTATTGATCAATAACGGCGCCGGCCAAGTCCTTACAGTCAGTTGGGATGGGGAAGGAATGTTAGGGTGTAATGATTGTTGCTTCTAGAGACCGAGAATACCTCTGCATCTCCACAATCACCACGGGAAGGGTGTTTATTAGTGAGGGAGGAAAAGATCTGGGAGTCACCTCTGGTCGGTGATGCGATCCATGGACAAGGGGGAAATATACGACTTGTATTTAAAGCTAGTTTTGTATTTTTGTCTCGAGAAGTTTTTGGAAAAAATACGTCAACATCTCGTCCCCTTAATGCTACAACTAGATAACTCGAAAATCAAAATTTTGAGATGTGCAACTTTGAAAGTATGACCATATAACAAGGTGATGGTTAATCGCAGAGATTATGATTGAAAAATGATCTTTAACTTGTATATTTTGAATCACACGCTTAAGGCCTGTGGATATTTTGCAGATCTAATTAAGAAAACTGTTTTGACAAATTGAAGTCAAAAATTTCAAATTTCGAGTTATCTAGTTGTAGCATCAAGGGGACGATCTATAATGTCGAACAATTCAAAAGACGTTTTTATAAATGACGAAAACTGAAAATTGCATGTATATATTTTAACTTATATGAAACAGGAATAATGCCGACACTTGTAGTGACGAACCATACATAGTTTGTTTGAAAATTGCATATGAGTATTACTGTGCATTTTGTCTCGATATGGTAGAAGTTTTAGAAAATACGTCAACATTCACAATGTCGAACAATTCAAGAGATAATTTTTAATAATGTCAAAAAGAGAAAAATATATGTATATTGAAATTGTATGAGAAAAAAGCATAATGCCGACACATATAGTGACGAACCATACAAAGTTTGTATTAATATTACATAAAAGTTACGCTTTCAAGAAAAATGTGTTATCATAAGCATGAAACGAACTCACCAGTTGGTAATCCATTCTCGACTGAACACAAAACTGACACTGACAGCAAAACTTCTTGGCGTCCCGAAAACAAACCGTCTTGCTTGGGCCTTCCCACGGCAAGACGCTTGGGCTGGGTACGGCAAAACGCTCCAAAACAGGGAAAAAAATTCTCCGGCAACGAAAACACGCGCGAATATGTCAGCGAAATCAATCGGACGACGCAAAACCGAACTGTCCTGCTTGGGCTTCACAAAGCACTACCCAGCAAGACACTCCAAAACAGGGGAAAAAAAAACTCCGGCGACGAAAACAAGCGCGAATCCGTCAGCAAAATCAATCGGACGACGCAAAACCGAACTGTCCTGCTTGGGCTTCACAAAGCACTACCTATGATAGGCCTAGGTACGCTTTTACATTAAAAATAAGGTTTTATTTTGTTAATTTTGTTTCTTGCAATGAAAATTCGACAAAAAATTACAATAGGGTCCTAAAGCCCTGTCCTAATTTTAGTGCCAAACGCTTAAGTTTAGGTCAAAAACATATGTTTACTCAATTTTTTAATGTTTTTCGATGGTTTAAGTCCAAAAAACATTTTTTTAAGTTTTTTTTTTTTAATTTTGTCACACTCTTTGGTTTAAACTCAAATTTTGGGTGTATTTTGTTTTCCGTGTCCATTCCGAAATGTCAGAAAGGAACAACCCCGGTATTAAAAAGTTGAACCCCTGTGGTATTTTTGTCGACTAAGCGAACGTCAAACATGATCTCAAGTGTCAAGGTTCATTTATGAATCCAATTTTTAAATTAAAGTTTTAATATGATATATCCGTTATTTGAGCGGGAAAAAATGCTAAAGTAGTTGCAGTAACATACTCTTTCGTTTTATTAAATGAAAACATAAATTAGACTTCTATCACAGAACTTATTCGATATTTGAATGTTTTTTTAACGGTCTGCAGGCGGTAAATCTGCCAACAGTTTCATAGGACACTTAAAAAACTTGTTGAGATATCTTTAAATAAATTCTTCGAGGAATTCAAAGCATTAAATTTGTCAAGGAATCCGATAAGGCATAACTTCACATATTCGCCAGAAATTCCTCTTAATTTCCCATTATATATTTTGCGGAAGATTATTATAAGAACTTCTATAATAACCATTCCAATAATTAAATCCAGAAATCATTCTTAGGAGTAGCTGAAATTATGCCTGGAGTCCCCAGCAAGATATTTTTCTGCTTTTGTTTTTTTTTTCGGAAGTTTATCCTTAAATCCATTTGAGATTTTCCATGAAACCACTATACATATTTTACAAAAAGTTTCATTCATACACGAATTCCTTCATGGAGTCCTAACGAAACTTTCTTTTCAGTAATTCCAGCAAACAACATACTGAAAGGTTTGTGGGGATTCCTTTATCTTTTAATCTAAGATGCCATCCTCGGGAATTCTACTACATATTTTTAGAAAATTTGTTCATGCACTCTCTCTTAATCTTGATCCGAAAGTAGCAATCTCATTAGAAATTTTTAAATTATATCAAAACAAATGCTAAGCAGAGCTCTTCAAAAAATAACTGTTAGAAATTTCTTTAAAAAAATCCACAGGGAAGCGCTTATATAAAACTCTGAAGAAATTTTTGTGATCTTTAATAATTCTCGATTGTTGGAGAAGCCGTTAGTAATAATCGTGAAACAAAGCTTGAAAATATGACATAAAGATTTTCTGAGAAAATATTAGAATAATTTAAGTTTTTTTTTATTTCAAGACAAAGAAAAACTTTTGGAGAAATCCTTAAATGCATTTAACCTGAAATCTCCAACAAAATTCCTCCTAAGATATCGATGGAACAATCCTTGATGGAATTCTGGAATATGTATGGTAGAGTTCCATAAAAAATACAAGGAGTAATATCTTAAAAAATATCTTGACAATATCCCTAGATAAAATAAAATATGTTTGCTGTATTGAATAAAAAATCGGGATTACTTTTTTCTGAGTTACCGACTAAACTTTCAAATAGACAAAACTTTGGAGTAGTCCACATCTGCCATAAATAAGACTGGCTAATAAGATAATTCCGAGCACGATCGTTAGATTTTAGAGTTAGATTTTAGAGTAGTTGATTTCGAGTGAAAAATTAAAATAATTCAATGATGACCATTCGTGCATTTGTATATCTTGTGGAACGAAGATACTCTAAGTCATGGAAATGACGATTTCCACAATAGCAAAAGATATTTTTATTAACCGAGATAAAGCTTTATAAATTGTTTAAGTAAAATTTGCAAAAGAGTTACAAGTTTTCGGGTCCTCTCATGACGTAACAAGCAATGTACCAGTCTTGCGAATTGGGTGTAGTGAGTTCGAATTCCACCTAGAAGACAAGTAAATTTTTCGCGGAAGTTCACTACAATTTACCCATCTCAACCAACTATTTTTACATGTAAATCCTAGTTTTTCGACAGTTTTAGAAAAAAAAATCTATCTGTTTGTCAATTTCTCACAGATACTGCGTAAAATCTTATTCTTAATAAATAGCTCAAATCAAGCGTGTGCTAGAATAAGGGCGAAAGTCACATGATCGATTTCTTTTCATCGATCCTCTCTTCTGTGAATAAAAGTGACAAGATGCAAGTTTGTCAGCGTTTTTTCACCTTAGAACGCAAGATTGCATCGCTGCCTAGCGGTTTGAAGTAAAAAAAATGCTGCCAAACTTGCATCTTGTCACCTTTAATTACAGAAGAGAGGATCGATGAAGAGAAATCGATCATGCGACTATTCGTGCACACGCTTGAAATTAGATAGTGACTCCCTTAACAGTGTAGAACAAATCAATCGTTTATTTTCATCATTTAAGCATCAGTGTATCCCGTGCTGATTGAAATAATCCTTCGATAGCTATATTTTTCTACTTACCGGCAGTGGACTGGTGATGAAGCTGCAGAGGACCGCCGGCCGCACTCGCTGCCATATTGTGCGGCAAAAATGCAGCCGCCACGGCCGCGTGAGCATTGAAGTAGGCCATCCGCGAGGCAGCCATCTGCATCTGGTGCGGATCGGCCGTGAACGGAGTTTGCCCAACGCTGGGATAGAGGGACGGTGTTACAGCCGAGACTACGCCACTCGGTCTGGAACTGTCGCTCAGTCCGAGGAGCTCCTGGATTGCGAACGGCGAACGCTGCGGCATGGTTTGTGGAGGGCGACTTGTGGCTCCTGGAGCTGCAACGTGAATTGTCTCGGGCCGAGCTATCGAGTCCAAATTCATTGTTTACTTCGCTACACTATTCACTGATGAAGCTTTTGGCTGTTTTTTTTTAATTCCAATTTTTAAGCCTGTTTCATGACTAAGATATTTGGTGCACAGTGTTTTCGTTGTATTCGTGGTATATCCTCATACCGTTGTTACACACAATCCAGATTACACAATAATCACCGACGGCAAAATTTACGGATTAACATTCATTTCTTCCTTGTCACATTGAAAATATTCATCAGAAAGATTTTCGTTGTTTTGGATTATGACTAAGCACAATGTCAGCATTCACTCAATATTCGAATTTAACACTTGGTAGTTCCGAATAATTTTATTAGAATATAAACTCACTCGAATTTTACTCAGTAGCAATGTGAACCGAACGCGGAGAAAGGTGCAGAAAGCATCCGAACGGTTGTGATATCACGGTTAAACTAAAATTTAAATGTCATCATAATCATGTTCATGACCGCACGTACATAAAATAATTTATCACCGTACACGCGACGCAAACCCGATGATAAACAAAAGCAAACACGATCAGAGTTGGCGATGGCGGCGGGAATCTCGCGAGCGATGGGTTACTGCGATGCGAGATGCATCATCACGCGCGACGAGCTCGAAATTCTATGTGGCTCTGGTTAGTTTTTTTCACCGTACCATGCTCGCGAGTAAGCAAGATGTTTGATGCAAAATATGAAAAATACACATCCACAAACTAAGCGCACGAATGAAAGAGGGATGAAAGCGCACGCAAATAAAAACAACCAGCACGCTCACGCACACACACACACATGCCTTCTACGAGCCGGCTTCGACGTGAATAGACTTCTCATATTCGCTTGTGGGCTGGAAGTACGGAAGGTGGCAGCAATGCCCACAAACCAAATGCTAAAACGGTAGAATATCCACCAGCTCTTCCCTCACATCGCCCAAAACCAGTTGGTCCCGTCGCAGCATGCGGTTTCCAAGCACGAACGAGAAAATAACTACAAGAAATCATCCCTCCAACTGCAAGAAAAAAAATGGGTGTTGCTTGCGCAGTAGGCGTGGCCAAAGCGATGCAATCGCACTCACACAATCAAAGAAGCTCGCTAATGCACCGCATGGAGGGGGTAATCAGAAGCCATATACAACACACCGATATGCTTCGGTTAGTCAAAAGAATGAATGAAAAGCATGTGTCATAAGTTTATACATAGAAATGGAGGAGAGATGGGGAAAAAGAACATGGCCTTCTAGTATGGTTCCACGGTGGATACCATAACGCATACATTGACGCATTGCGTTCGTATGCGTTGCGTTGCATTGTGTGCACTTGATTAAGAAGGGATCCGAACGATGTCAGGCATTCGGTGACGCTCGTAAAATCTGTAATTTTATTACGGATTTAACAATGAGAACATGTTAATTAAAACAGTAATTAGTTCGTTATCGATTGGCTGCATCGATACGCGGTAGGATTCTCTGCCGTTTGCTGTCTGAGTTGCTGTACGGCTGCAAAGTAGGATGATCATTACATGTCTAACCGTGTAACTGTAATGAAACATATTTTTATCGAATACATAAAAGAAGATTGTTTGAAACTGTCTCAATTTATACCAAATACAGTAATGGTCCCTTCAATATCGCATTATGGAGAGTTGGCTGTATCTCAATTAGAGTTAATTTGTACAGAACAAATACAATATTTGTATCAAATATTGTATTCTGCCCAAATTTACTTTAATTAAGATACAGTCAACTCTCCATAATCCGAAATTGAAGGGATCATTGAGTCGGGTAGGTATCGATTTATAAAACACAAAACCAGTGCAAATGCCATCCAGTGTACAATTGAGGTAACCATGGAAACCAACTTCTACCATGGATCTCTAACTCGATATCGAGTAAGGGAGAGTTAAAGGTATATACAGTCGGCTCTACATAACTCGATATCCAAGGGACCATCGACTCATAGAATTATAGAGTTATAGAACATACCGACACAGAAAATCCTTAAATTAAAGGATCAAATTTCTGTATGTCCAATACTTTTATGATCACTTTTGTAAGAAAGTAATATTATTTTGTTGATAGTAAAAAGGTATTTTGAAACTTCTTTCAAAATGCTCAAAAAATCACTTTTAATACTGAAAATCTATATTTTAATTTTCATGTTTATTTAAACTTTCATTACAACATGCAATTACTTTTTCGCTACCAAACAAGAAGGGTTCCTTTTTTCTCTGTATAAAGAAATTTTCCTCACACGTGAAATCGCCTAGTGGAGATGTACGGGAATTTGGAAAATCCATAGAATTATAGAGTATCGAGTTGTGTAAGTCGACTGTAATTTGTTTTTGATAAATTCCCTAAAAACATGCAAATTTAACTTTAAAAATCGTTGAGCCTTATAAAACAAATTATGATGTACATATAATATGTTATTGATAATAAGTGATGTAATGATTTTTATTGGCGTTGCAGTATGTAGAAAACAAAAATTAATTCGTTTCACTGTCCGACTTTTCGATGTATTGACACCCTTTTCAATAATAGAAATAATAGTTTTTTTTATTGTCGGTTAGTTCTGACTGCCGAGCAAAGTTTATTCTTGGAACTTTAAGCCATAATGACAATGTGTTGGGCACAAACAATATTGTTGTTTGTACTAACATGTGTACTATGTAAATGTTGCAGTTTCAACGCCACTTTCATGTAAATGTGGATAATTTTATATTTTTAAAACAAGTACTTGTACCCATCGCTTGTGACTGTATACTGTATCTTGTTTTCTGAAAGCTTTGAGAATGTTTTGAAAATGTTTGAAGTGTTTTTATGATTAAGATGATGTGAGCTAACATTGATCACCCATGTAAACAATGCTTGGTAATGTAGAAAAAGTCGTTACTTACTGAAATACCCCTAAAACCGAAGATGAAGACCAAACTCTTACAATTCATTTACTTTTTTAAATATTTTTAAATTAAAAACAACATAAATCACGGAATACGCCTAAATGCAGGCAATTTCCTTTGGAAATTTGGTATTTATTAAGTAATTGGTTCAATTAAGTAAAATGAACATACTTATAAAAATTTTGACAACGGAATCGTTTTCAGCGATATTATTGCTAGTAATAACAACAATTTCGTAGCTTATATCATGTGCAACACTCATGTGAGGCATGAAACTTCGGTAGTGTCATCCATTAACATGGAAATCATTGTTTCGAAAAGTTCATAAATTTGCGCACAAACAAAATTCCATTTTCACAAAAACTTCAATTCTCATAAACTTTTGAATTTAAGAAAGGAAATCAATTCGTTCATTATAAATGTGCCATCGAAAAATGCTGATTCGAACTTTTAAGTCCGATCAATGTTACCCCGTTTTACGGTATCTTTTATAATGCGAGTAGTTTTGATAGTGCGGGACACACACCATTCCAAACAAAATTACATAATTGCTATTAATCAGCTGAGCAAATCGAATGCAAAAGTGAAGAGTTTTAATATGATATTATAGTGAAGATTTTAATATGAAAGTTGTGACATTTTTCAAAAAACACACTGAAAAAATATAGCTAATTTCCTCAGCATTGGATCGACCATAATTTTAAAACAAGATGTCATTAGAATCGTAATCTTATATTCTTCGAAGAGAACTCACGAATTTTTTGCGTAAAAATCTGAAAAGTAGTCAAGATCAAAGAAACAGTCATTCAAGTCATCGTGCAAATGTTTTGGTTCTCCTGAAGTTATTTGAATACCGAAAATTCTAAGAAATCTCAAACCAATCAAGCTTCGCGTTTGAAAAAGCTATAAATTATTCAAATCAGTTGAAAAAATGGCAGAGATATTGGAAAAAATGAACACTTTTGTATGTTTTAGGGGGTGAACCCAAACTTATGCACGGGAGTGTAAAACTGCAGATTGAACTTTAACACTTCACTTTCGCAAAAAAAAAAATACTAAAATCTCTTGTAAGGCGAGCAAATACCTTTAAACTCTAAGATGTATTGCTTATCTTGACAGATAGGCCTATTTCGTCTGCGACTTACTTTCTTCTTCAGTGTCGAGTGCTCGACTTGAAGAGAACATTGCATGGATCTATTATTTATACTAGAAAAAAGTGTGCGGGTATGTTAGAACTAGATTCTACCTGTAATCGTATACAGGGGGTCATTTTTTAATTATGTACCTAATCAAATGAAAGGATTGTCAAAATAAGAAATTCCTGCTTGTTTGGCAGGTGGTCAATTAATGTGTTTATGTATTGTGTATGTGAAGGTTAGGTATAAGTTTAAACAGCCAAGAGTACCCATTTCCTTGATCTTTATTTAGTAATTTATTGTTGTTTTGTTTGAAAATTTCTATGCTTTCCGCTACGTCAAGCTTCCAAGGATTTGAAATATGTCGTAAGAGTTTGATATTTTTTGTGTTAAGGAAATGTTGTTTATTGTAAATCTTTTCTGCAATTTTTGATTTGTAGCTTACGCCCAATCCTACGAAAGTTTGGTTTCGAGTTAGTTTTTACCAGTAGAAACAACCAACTCCAAACTCTCCTAGGTTAAACGAAAGACCCAATTATCAGTTTATATAAATCAGGCGTTTACCAAATTACATGCGACCACTGCAATAAAATTTACATATGACAAACAAAACGGACTCTCAATACACGTTTTAAAGAACACGTAGCAGAAGTTACTAAAGCACACATAGACACAGAAAAAGGACATGTAGGGTGCAGAACCACTTGGGCACTTCCATGATTCACTTTGACATGGGGGTTTTTTCTCGGCCGAATTCTCTGAAAATTTGCGGTAAGAAGCGCATCAGTACGACCCAAATTGTGGCCAAATATGAGCTATGTAGCTTTCAAAAAACCCCACTGCCGAAGTGAATCAAAAGTGCCAAGAATAGGATCCGGCTCCCTCCGTCCGAACCACCACACTGATGCTGTGTACGATAAGCGAGGTTTTTTCAACACTGTTGTACAAAATACAACAGCGCGACGACTGAAGTGTTAAAGCAAATATTTTCCTTTCTTGTGTATAAATGTTGTGTCATAGCATGATATGACATATCATATTGTTACATATCATGTTGTTACAGTGATCATTCACGTCATAGCTGCAAACATTTCACCAGAAATTTCCCCTTCTTTCTTAAATAGGCTGTTCTTTCAAGTTTTCGTTGGACAAGCTAGTCATTAATATTTCCAAATAGAACAGCTTTTTTTTAAGGAATATATCCTGAAGGCATTCACTCAAGTGAATCCTCCTATAATTCTTATCAGTAATTTTCCCTTTCTTTCATCTTCTTGTATTGAAACAGACAGGTCTCTTATGAATTTGCTCACCGCTTTGCTATCATCATCATTTCTTCATTGTGCTGAATCGGAAAAAAATTGTGATTATCTCATAGAAATTCAAATTAATGATCCCACAAATCAACGAAAGTTTTTACTGTAGCGGCAATCAAAGGCCGCCGTTTTTCTAACATGTACAAGTGTATTAACGTTTCCTTGCTTTAGTGGAACGGTTGTCTATCAGGTTGGTTTTTTAAGCGGGTTCCATAGACGAACACTTGCAGCGATTATCTCAGGGTGATCTTCCATTACCACCGTTTACGAAACAAAATCTTTAAGGAGATCTTAATGCTAGTAGCCCGACACCAACAATGAGTAAAGGAAGTGGGTTCCGACGTCCAATAAGAAACTTTACTACATCCTAATTTTGTGCATATTATAGTTATCCTTTGCATAATAAATTCACCCTTCTTTTCGAAATAGGCTGTTCTTCAGAGCATTGCAATGTGGCTGTGTGAATCTCACCATAATTATAGGACAAATCGAAATAAATCTTAGCATTCAAAAATTATTAGCTTTAAAACTAGCTGCTTTTATATCTTCTAATGTTTAAAATATAAATTGTTGAGCCACTCGTTAAATACTCATAAGGAATCGTACAATTATCTCCCCACTCTCTCACTAGAATAAGTTCCAAATTTTATGCATTCAGGGTAATGGCGTTCGGGGTAGTGACCCATTCGGGGTAGTGGCGTTCGGGGTAATGACCCATTCGGGGTAATGGCTTTCGTAGTAATGGCGTTCAGGGTAGTGGCATTCGGGGTAGTGGCGTTCGGGGTAGTGGCGTTCGGGGTAGTGTCATAGAATCATCCATTAATATGTATCTTGATGGAATCGAAATTGAACAAGTTGGCGAATTTAAATATCTTGGTATATGGTTTGACTCTAAATTATATTGGAACATTTATATTAAACAAATTCAAAAAAACATGTTCGAAACGAATCAATTTTCTTCGTACTATTACAGGTACTTGGTGGGGTGCCAATCCATCTGATTAAATTACGCTTTACAAAACTGCTATCCGTTCAGTCATGGAATATGGTTGTTTCACTTTTGGAAGTGCTGCACATACACGTTTTGTCAAACTTAAAAAAATACAATTTCGTTGTTTGAGAATTTGTTTGAAACTTATGAATTCAACTCATACTCAATCAACAGAAGCAGTGTTGTTCAGACTCATTTCCCCGAAAATAACATTTTCTGAACTACGATGCCACGAACTACTACAACCATGCTCTATCCTCCTAAGAAAGAAAAGCAGATGGTTAAGCTTGAGTACTGCACACAAAATCGATCAATTTTGATTTCAGAGAGCCACAATTCAAGTTTCGGTGAAATGAAATGAGTGAGTGAGTGAGTGCGAATCATTTCACCGAAACTTGAATTGCGGCCCACCGAGATCGAAACTGTCGGATCCCATGTGCAACACTCAAGCCCAACCACCTCCCCCACCATCTCAGTAATACAACGCACTGTTATAACAGTTCATTGCTTCACAATTCGAATTTCGGGGAAATGAGTCTGGTCAACACTGAACAGAAGTACTCGCCGGTGTCGTACCACTTAAAATTCGTTTTCAAGAACTGAATTGTGAATTTTTGATTAATTGTCTCTCAAATAATCGTCCAATTTTTGGAATTTTGAAGTCACTATTCGAAATTAACCCAACGAGCAGAATATTGGAATCTTACATTATTTGCTCAACTGAAAATGTTGCACCAATTTCATATGATAGTTTTTATAATTTTGAAATTAATATTCACACTTATCTATCTTTGATTGATTTCTCTCTAGTTCATGAATTGAAACAAATTCCAAATCATCTATACTCTCATTTTGCCAATATTATTTTCATGCGTAAATTTGATGGAATCACTTCTGCACAATTTTATTTCACAGATGTATCCTTAGTTCAAGGCGCCGCAGGATTTGGAGTATACAATGAATTTGTGGCTCATTTTTTTCAAATAAAAATCTCCATGTTCCATATTCATTGCAGAATTAATTGCTTTATATTTTGCTTGTAACTTGATAAAGGACAGTCCATCAAACATTTACATTGTATGTTCTGATAGCTTAAGTTGCCTTCGTGCTTTGAGTACCATTTCTTTCAAGTTAAAACTCATCATGTTTGTTAAAAAGTTATTATTTGATGTCATGTTGTTGAAAAGTTATTATTTGATTTACATTGTCAAGGATTTATCATTAAATTTTTGTGGATCCCTGCTCATTGTAGAATATATGGTAATGAGCAGGCTGATTCATTGGCTAAATTTGGTGTTGCTCGGAGTATAATTTACGATCGTGATATTTTTCCCTCTGAATATTATCCTAAATTGAAAACACATTCCCTTGATAATTGGCAACCCTGTTGGAATTCCAGTTATAAAAGAAGATGGTGTTATTCAATTTGTCCAAAAGTCAGTAATTATCCTTGTTTTAGGAATATACCAGCAACTAGAATTTTTATTTGTTATTTTATGACTCAACGATGTGAACAGCATGTTATTATTTATTATTCTTTTGAAATGTCATCGTTCGTCGTAATGAACTACTGATCTTCATCTGATGGAAGCATTCGGAGAGAGCGCTTTAGTAATAATGCGATCTTTCTTTGAATTCCGGGTCTTGCAGCTTACGGACGTGGGTAAGATAATGAATGCAGAAAACAGAATTAGAACGGCAGGAAAAATTTAGTTCAAGGAAAACCTTAATGGCGAAGTGAATGTTAGGTGTCGGTAACTTTACTTATGGCCAATTGGCTTATTGTGACTGCCAGCTTAATAACATTCCTCAACTAAATATATGACTTTGCAGAAAGTGTTGATGACCTTGGGTGAATAAAATAGTTTGCAGTATAAGCTTTGAATTATGAATTAAATGAAAATTGTGCAAATTCTATGAATCGGGTAAGGGAAGACGAGTTGACTGAGGCGACAAAAGTTGGCTTGCCCCATTTATTATAGCTTATCTCGAAACTCAGAACATGCATGAACGAAAAATAGCATTAAACGTCAAAGACGCTAGAGGTTGATCGATATGTTGGGAGAGCGTCCATCAAATAGAATAACAAAATTTTGATAATCGCTTATAGATTGTTGGTAAAATGGCTAATACTTTTTCAATTATTCACACGCTCAAAAAAGAGTTCTGGAAAACGTGAACTGTCAAAAATACACCATGAACTACCATCATGTTTACGCATAAACATGATCTAGTTCACGGTGTATTGTTGCTTGTTGACGAGTTTACGTCTGCTGTTCACGGATACGAGAACGGATTTTTTTCTGTGCAATTACTCTCGACGATAGTCAGACTAAACGTAAAAACTGTTGCAACTAAACCTTTTCGACCAAATGTCCATTCGACGAAATGTCCGTTCGACCAAATGTACTTTCGACCAAACGTCATTCGACTAAATGTCATTTGACCAAATGTCTTTCGACCAAATGTCATAGATTCGCTGGCTTTAGGACATTTGGTCGAATGACGTTTGGTCGAATGCCATTTAGTCGAAAGTACATTTGGTCGAATGGACATTTGGTCAAATGGACGTTTGGTCGAATGACTTTAGAAAATTTCGTCGAAACTTTATTTAGTATTTATTTATTTATTTAGTAAAATCGATTAATTCAGCAGAACCAAAATCAAGCTAGAATTTTCGCTCAATAGATCATCCAAGTTTATTTTGGGCAAACATATTTTTCATCTGAAGTCAAACACGAATATTTATACATGATAAATATTGCCTACGCTTTGCAACGTGGTGAGGCTGTAGCATAATTGCCTTTTCCAGACAAAAATTTCATATATAGACGCTAGAACATATACTACTAGCGTCTATATATGATAAATTATTCTTGATAATGTTATTATTCTGCAGCCTTTTTGAATTTGAAAACGGTACGTTTTGTTTCGTCCAATTTTGTAGAAGTTCAAAAATATGTATGCTCAACTTTGCATCATTATGTTCAGTTTATTATTCTTTCAAAATATCATCATTCTTTGTAAAAAAAACCTTCTAAATGTTTGTGTCGTGCAGTTATTGAAATATTTAACATTGTTGAATTTATTATTCCTTCAAAACGTCGTCGTTCTTTACATAAAACTGCTGATATTTATCCAACGGCAATGTGACTTAGGGTAAGAATTTGAAATTTGGGAACTAGAACTGATACAGATGTACATTGAAAAATTGCGTCATCTTGAATTGTCTGCATATAATGCACTTTTATAACAATTTTATTTCCAACGATTTTGACGAAGTGAACTAAAGGTATTACCTATATAATTCGTTTTCCTACTAATTGTTATGATTGTGACTTTAAGCTACATTACATTTCTTGGGTAAAAACGTGGATTTGAAAACGGTGTAGTTGGATTCAATTGATAATAAGTTGATAATTGATTCAATCGAAAATAATCAAACAAGAAAATTGTGTTAATCCTGTGTATTGTGTGAGGTGAAACGAGTTGACCTATGTAACAAGTTGATTTGCCTTCATTTGATATCAGCTTGTCGTGATTCATCCGACCCGCAGAATAAGCTTGAATGAGAAAAATGACATCAAGTAACGCCCCCAACGCAAGAAGTCGAGTTTGTGGGGGAGTCTGTGTTATCAACTGAAATTCCAAAATTATGCATGTCGCATATTGAAGCTTTGAAGTTTGTCTAAGAAATAGCAATACACCAATGCAGGTTTCTTGCAGCCTATCATGTTGTACCAACATATGCAACCTCTAGTAATAGGACTATACAGACCGTCCCTTTTCCAATGATTCTATCACTGAGTTTTCTCGTCAAAACTACACTCTGTAAAATAAACTGAAAAATCCCTATTCGACTAAATTTTCGACTAAAAATCCTTTTAACAAAATATCATATGCTTCTATGAGCAATAAAATTCTTTTCGACCAAATGTCCATTCGACGAAATGTCCATTCGACCAAATGTACTATCGACTAAACGTCATTCGACCAAACGTCATTCGACCAAACGTCATTCGACTAAATGTCATTCGACCAAATGTCATAGATTCAGATTCGCTTGCTGTTGCAACGGCTTTAGGACATTTCGTCGAATGACATTTGGTCGAATGACGTTTGGTCGAATGACATTTGGACAAAAGTACATTTGGTCGAAGGGACATTTGGTCGAAAGCTTATTTTGAAATGGTTTTTGAGAGATCATTTGGGAAAATTGATTATTGTTTTATAAGTTTTGCAAAGTTGGCACTATAACGTATTCATTTGAATAATCTGAATTATTACCTGTTGTTGAATGAAAAACGGGACATTATTGTAGCCATATTTTCAAATTTCATACGTCTATGTATTTGTTAATGATTTAAAGTTATGCCAATATCTAGGATATCGATTTTTATTTATTTATTTATTTATTTATTTTTAACTTGAAATTTTGGAAGAGGGAAAAACCCTTTTGAGTGATTTCTAACCGAAATCTTTCTCAAAAAGGCAGAAAACCTCTTCATGTTTTCTAAAAACATTACAAAATAAACAATCTTAACAATAAGAGGCTCAAACGGCATTGGATATCGATAGTTATTCAAATGATCTTTTAAGAAGTAGTTTTTTATACATTGACTGGAATATTTAGATCTAGTGAATTTATTATTCTTTTAAAATATCATCATTCTTTGCCAAAAACTGCTCAACGATGTGAACATGATAATTTGTTGAATTCATTATTCTTTTTAAATGTCATCGTTCTTCGTAATGAACTGCTGATCTTCATCTGCTGGAAGCATTCGGCGAGAGTGCTCGAGATCTTTCTTTCAATTTTGGGTCTTGCAGCTGACGAACGTGGGTAAGATTTTTGAATGCGGAAATCCGACTTAAAACGGCAGGAAAAATTTGCTTCAAGGAAAAAAAGCTTAATAACATTCTTTAAGCAAATATATGACTTTGCTGTCGGTGTTGATGACATTGGGTGCATTACAGAGTTTGCAGTGGAAGCTTTGAATAGTTGAACGAGAAAATTGTATTTATTCTATGTAACGGGTAAGAATAGACGATTTGGCAGAGGTGACAAAAGTTAATTTGTCTCTATTTAAGATCAGTTAAACGAAAAAGCAGCATGTTGATCAGTATGATGGGAGAATAGGGTGCATCAAATTGAATAACAAAATTTTCTAACCGTATATTGTTTGTTGGTAAAATGGCTGATACCGGAAAAATGCTCCTTACGACGATAATGAGACTAAACGTAAAACTTTAAATTAATTAACTCATTACGCGTGGTAAAGATGAACAAATTATTGGTGAAATTATGAAAAAAATCCACGTGCTCGGCTGGGATTTGAACCCAGGACTCTTGTATGCTAGACGACCGCTTTACCAACTAAGCTACCGAGCCACTTGGTGACCCAATAACTGAGTTGGTTACAAGTTTAGAATTCAAATCCCTACAGACCACGCGGACCCCTTTCATAACCAATATCCATCCATCTCATGTTCCTACACACGCGGAGCGAGCGAGTGCGATTTATTTAGTGTTGAAACTGTTTGCCTATCGTACCTACATCGCTTCCACAACAACTGTATTGTGGAAGAGTAAAGATATGGGAAGGCTATCAACGTGTCGTTCTCACTCAAGTGACGACATGACTACTACAGAGAGGCAGTACATCCTAATATAAACTGACACTTATATTGAGCTGTTCGGTAATCCAATCCGCATGGTTATTAAATTAATTAACTCATTACGCGTGGTAAAGATGGACAAATTATGGGTGAAATTATGAAAAAAATCCACGTGCTCGGCTGGGATTTGAACCCAGGACTCTTGTATGCATACTAGAGTCCTGGGTTCAAATCCCAGCCGAGCACGTGGATTTTTTTCATAATTTCACCCATAATTTGTCCATATTTACCACGCGTAATGAGTTAATTAATTTAATAACCATGCGGATTGGATTACCGAACAGCTCAATATAAGTGTCAGTTTCGTAAAACTTTGCTTCCATACTCACGGTGCTCCCCTGACCGTTATTATCAGGAAAAAATCTCCATCAAATCTGTGCCCCCCAGTCGATTTCCATAGCTAAGCTGCATGTCTGGGCAAAATTTTAAAAAAATCGTAGGGCCCGTTTTGAAGTTACGCCCTTTTGAATGTGTAAGTCCACTAATTCTAAGGAAATCTGTGATATTTAAATTTGTTTTCATTGGCCGTGATTATCAGAATAAATATAATATTAAAATTTGAATCAAAGTTGGTTCATATAGTTATTTAAAACTTCTGGGAGGAGTTTTGAATGAGAAGATAGACGAAATTTGGAGTTACGTCCTTTTGGAAGCGTAACCATTGAAAACACTAATTTCCAATAGATTAATTAGGCATTCTTTTAAGCAGGCATTCCGTTAAGCATGTTCAAATATTTTCAATGACACATTGCACTTATATGTCACCCAAGTCTTGCACAATTGATTATTTTTTCAAAGGCTCAAGCGCTGTAAGGCATTACGGAGCAGTTTAGTGTCATAATTATTTTTCATGAAATATTGTTATGGCCCTACTAGCTACTTTGGGCCTTCCTTAGCCGAGTGGTTAGAGTCCACGGCTACAAAGCAAAGCCTTGCTAGAGATGATTGGGTTCAATTCCCGGTCGGCCCAGGATCTTTTTGTAATGGAAATTTCCTTGACTTCCCTGGGCATAGAATTTATTTGTACCTGTCACACGATATACGATGCGAAAATGGTAACTTTGGCAAAGAAAGCTCTCAGTTAATAATTGTGGAAGTGTTCATTGAACACTAAATAGAGAAGCAGGCTTTATCCCAAAGGGGACGTAATTCCAATAAGAAGAAGCAGAAGCGGCTATTGCGGCTTATTTTGTACTGCCTCAGAACATAAACTTCAATTGCTTAGTAATGCACAATTGGCTTTTTTAGGGGTATGCAGATTCTTACATATTCTGAATCTAAGTTTAAAATTTAACTAGAATTCAAAGTTTCACAATTCTCTGTGACCCGGAGCTATGTAGAAAACACGTTTGAAATAGGTATGGAAATCACTTTCAAATTACCCCTCGGCAAATTTTACTTCGGGGCGAGCTATCATTGTGTAAATTGATATGTCATTGAGTCGACGGATTGAAATCTTTTTTCATCATTTATAGTATCAAAATTAAGATATCGAAGCGCAATAAAATCGTGTATATACTTAGAAAAATGTGCTCTTCCGATCAATCTACAAAATTCATCACTAAACAACCCAATTGGTCAAACTATAGAACTCTAGACCACTGTCAATACTTTTGTGATCATTTGTAGCACACATTACTACATTTATATTTTTCAAAAAATGCTTAAGAAAAGTAAGAAACATTCGTTATTATTTGGTTCATTGAATTTAAAATCATAACACTTTCAGATCTTTATGTTACATGTCTCTCTAGAAAATCAAACTCTCTTGAGAAGATTCTATACCTTTACTCCGTATTTCATCAACCCGAGTGTCATCTACCTGAACGCACTATTACACTGAATGCTATTATCCCGAATATATAATTACCTTGTATGACATTGTCCCGTGATAATGGATTTCGAAGTAATGCCACTCCAGAAACTGGAACATGCGAAGATGGTCTTCGGGTATTCGGGGTAATAGAATTCAAAGTCAAGGGGTATAATTTTGAAAAGATATATAAAATATGGTTAAAACAGATTTGTTCATGGATTTCACGTAAATTCCTGTTTTGATTACCGGAAAATCGTAAATTGACCTGTGGCGCTGTTGATAACCTGCTGCCCTTTCTACCCGAATATGGTTTGAAACCTACACAAACTGAAGATTTCCATGTAAACGTTTATATGTTTTCGATCGCAGACTGTGCTTGTGAAGTAAAGACTCACCAGCTGCTATGACTCATCACAAACGAAAATAAAAATCATTCTTTGGGAGCTTCACAAAGTTTTCCAAATTGACAAAGACAAAGATTTAAAATTAAGCTCTGTAAATGCTACAATTTAAAACTCCATTAAACATAATAACAATGGATGTTCTAAACTTTGCATTGTTTTCTTCCATTTTGTATCGCTACTTTCTACGTTGTTAATTTTATTTTATTCCATACACTGCTATCCATAACCGAAAACTTAACTCGTATGGTATTCCTTGACGTAAACTTCGCTTCGATGTACAATAAGTAACAAACAATCAGTTGCTTGAAAAATAATTTGAATCGTGAGTACATGGGTTCACCAAGTTAGCCAAAATATTGTGCTACAAGAACTAATTTGGTTACATGATTAAATTAGCTCCGTAATGCATTAAACACTTGAGCCTATGGAAAATCAATTGATTGTGGAATACTTTAACGGCATATAAGTACAATGTGCCATTGAAAACATTTGAATATGCTCAAAGGTATAAGAATGCCTAATTAATCTATTGAAATTAGTGTTTTCAATGGTTACGCTTCCAGAAGGACGTAATTCCAAATTTCGTCTATCTTCTTATTCAAAACTCCTCCCAAAAGTTACAAATAATTATTTAACCAACTTCGATTCAAATTTCAATATTATACCTATCTTGATAATCACGGCCAATGAAAACTCGTTTTAATATATCAGATTTCCTTAGAGTTAGTGGACTTACACATTCAAAAGGGCGTAACTTCAAAACGGGCCCTACGATTTTTTTAAAATTTTGCCCAGACATGCAGCTTAGCTATAGAAATCGACTGGTGGGCACAGATTTGATGGAGATTTTTTCCTGATAATAACGGTCAGGGGAGCACCGTGATACTGTTTAGATTCGACCACATGTTCTTTCCACGAAATGTCGGTTCGATCACATGTCTTATGCTTTCAGTTCAAACAAACCTTTTCGACCAAATGTCCATTCGAAGAAATGTACGTTCGACCAAATGTACTTTCGACTAAATGTCATTCGACTAAATGTCATTCGACCAAATGTCTTTCGACCAAATGTCATAGATTCCATGATTAAAGCTGACTTATACACTATGGCCCAAAAAAATGCGAAAATCATTATATCACGTTTTATGGTAGTTTTATATGGAAAATGTCATATAAATAATTTTTGTTTTGCAATTGTTATTATAATAACAAACGAAATTGTGAAAAATTGTTTATAACAAATTTTGTTATAATTCAGTTATGAAAAATAACAAAATGAGTTATATTTGTGTTTGATTTGAAACATAATGAGCAACATTTTTGTTTAAATTATAATATTTTTTTTTTCAATTTTGTTAAGTTTAGAGGAAATTGTGTTATAATTTTGTTATTTTAATAGTAAGCTAGAAAAAGCTTTTGTTATTTTAATGTTATTTTAATAGTAAGCTAAAAAATAAAATACATATTGTTACGCGCTAACTGAGTAACAAAACCTGTTACAACTCTGTTGTAATCCACTGGTCTTGATACTTTCAAATTTCATCATGCAGTCATCGAGCTCAATATCTTGGTGATGAAAGCTTTTTAAACGTCAACGATAGGGTGAGATTCTTCACTGACCTTGACTCGAACATTCGCCCATGCCAAATGATAAAATGGATTCATACCTGGACAGCTGGAGACTAAAACATATATTAGAATAAACGGTCCATTCTGGAGAACCATGGCTGAAGAATTTGTGGCTGGATATAAATCAATAACTAATTACTATGGCATCTGATTTGAAAACGGTCTTTGGCAAAGTTGTAGCTGATTATTGTATCTCGCAGTATCAACATAGTTCTAATCCCCAAGAGCACATGGACAAACACTATGACCGATTCAATGAATTGGTTGCTATTCTCATAGTAATTCCCATATAAACTTTAAAGGGCTTCTGCAGTCTCAGTTTTCATCCAAAAAAGCTCAAATTTTGGGAGGACACTCAGAATTTGATCTAGAATCGAATGAGCGGTGTGGAGCAAAAACGATTTTTTGAACCACTATAATGATTATACCTTCATATAAGTGTAATAGGCGGCTCAGTTTTGCTCAAAACCTATGATTTAGTATTGGTCTAACTTGTCTCTAACCGAAGGAACAAACGATTTTCATTAGAGATAGGGTATAAGCACCGGTTTTGGCCATACGCCAGTTGTAGCCTTAATGGATTATACACCGTTTTACATAGCCAATCAGCATGAAACCTTTTGTGTTCATTAGATCACATTCATATGATAGAGCTACATTCATTTACTCGTCCAAATTGTTTCAAAACATAAGAAAAACAATTAATTTTCCTTATAATTTTAACTCCCATACACCTAATTTGGCCAGGGCACTCCTAATTTGGCCACTCTCATGAGAAATCAATGCAATTGGCCAATTTAGGAACCGAAGTTAAATCTCTGGCCGAAACTGGTTCCGTTGGCCTATATTAACCAACGGGATTTTCAAAGCGAAAAAATGGCTTAGCTCAGTTTTGATATTTTACACACATAATATGGATTGGAAGCTTACATTTGACATATTTGTAGTATAAATACGGCTTCCCATTTAATTGTTATTGACATTTTCTCTTAGGCTGGCCAAAACCGGTGCTTTTACCCTAACATCTTTGAAAACGATTCCGTTGTCAACATTTTCTTTAGTGTTTTCAAATCAGCAAAACTGGTGAGTTACTATGAACAGCACATAATTAGCCTAGGTTTTAGGAAATTTAACACCTTCAGGCGAATCCTGCGGTCCAAACTGTTTTGAGTTTTAAAATAACTCAAAATATTACATTAGCATTTTCAAATTAAATGTTTCATAAATATCCATATATGGGTTAACGGATTTGTCATTTTATTGTCATACAGGTAAAAAATCCATTCAATAATACCGTAGAAGCATCCGAACAATTTAATCAAAATTGAGAACCCTATTGAGCAGGTTTCATTTATGGTGCGAGAGTGCGAACAAAAATTTGAACCACTATCCTCAAAAAAAACGTGAGAACAAGTCCCTGGATTTTTCTTATCCAACTCGGACGGCTTATTTGGACATGTTTACCTTTATTTACATACTTATGCTGTGCGTTCTGTCCACAGCCCTCAGAAGCAGCGTCAAAATATTTGAAAACATCTCTTTTCCACTCTTTTCCGCCTGTCACATCCAGAATCATAACGAATGGATAGGAAGTAAGACAACGACGTCTGAGAGAGCTGAGATCCAACGGCAACAGGCGGTATGGATTTGACATGGCCTGAATGGACGTCCAAATGTGCTAACATCTTTTTCCTTCTAAGTACTCGAACAAAAGCCGTTTGGGTCTTGAAGAGGAACGGATTCCATTGGTCATTATCGAATTATTTCATTGGAGGAAATTGCCAACTTGGAGTGACATTTGTGTGCGAACCCACCGGAAATCAGACAATCTCAGAGAATTTCACTTCTTTTGAAATAGAGGGAAGAAAACCTCCAAACATTCTTTAACGGTGGGAATTGAGTTCGTTTTTATATCGACTGTTTGGAAAAGGAACGCGACTCACTTCCTCACGAAGAAATTTTTCATACACAATTAAAATCAGTATGTTCCTGTCAATATGTTTGAAGCTCAGCATGTGCTTTCGAATTAATCCGCGTCTAAAAGAAAGGTGTCCTATTTCACAATAAAGAAACTAGACCGTCTTTATGTACGAAGGATGAAATTTAATAGGCTTTCTTCGCAGCCTCGTTCAAACGAATGAATAGCAAAGCAGTTTATTATACGTGCTTTTAATTAGCGATATAGGATGGCGCAAGGAATTTGAATTTAAACGGAGTCTTTGTTAATAGGCTAATTTTGTGGAATTTCAGTATTGATCATTGTCAAATTTGATAACGACATCATTAGAAAAACGGAAGTCATTATTTTTTTGATCACGATGATCATAACGAATCATAACGAACGACAGGAAATATATCAGAGATAGAATATTAACTCTCACCTGGAAGAGTACATGTTGACAACTCTGTAAAAGAGTACTGAAGACTACACTTAGCATAGTCTAAAAATTGAAAACACGCTTTTTACCAATGTGTTTGTTTCAATTTCCTTGTGTTGGCAAACAATTGTCGGATTCATAATCAAAGCTACTTTTCTGCATATTGAGTTGAGTTTGTTAGGGAGACACTATTCTCAACTTTGCATTATAGATATCATGAAATCAAGTCTTTCGCTAATTCTGTAATATGTTTGCATATAATATTAGACGTTGATGCATTGAATCAATATTTCAACAATAACGCATATTATACAGAAAGTCTTCCTACTTTCAGTTTTATTATTAAAATTGTCTTTCAAAAATTTAGAATAATATTAATTTTTAAAAGAATTAGAAAAACTGCGAAGAGTGCATTTTGATCTATCTGTAAATAACTGAGTATTGTTCATTATTTTAATTGGTTTTCTGGAGGTGATCGTTTAAAAACAAGACTGAACATTGTTCCTACTCAATCTAAAATCTAACAGGTTCCATTTATGTTTATGATAGTTTTAATGTAGATTTGCATATTTTTCTAGGTTCTATAGTTATATTCATCCAGTACAAAGGACCGTTTTTAGTTTTAAACTCTTTTTAACAATATTTCGGATGCACCACACAAAACATCATTTTTAATAAGAACAAAATTTAATGAACTTGGCAACAATTTTATGAAACTTTTGTACCTATCTTCAAAAACACGTTCTTGAGCAAGAGTAGGAGCTCTTGTCCGAGAACATAATATATTTCTCCCCCATAAATTAGCGCACTGATATGCATATTATTGATTGTAGCATTATTGATCCTACCGTTTACGGGAGAGCCTTGCGTGACTTGCCGATCTGTTCTTCACGGAAGTCTTTTTTACACTTACGGCGCACAACTTTAAAATAACTCCTGTGATCAGTTCCAATGATGTGGATTTTTACCCAGCATGGTGGTGTGCTTCTGGGTGTGATAAAATTATTACTTTCACTCCCCATTGTCTGGGCTTGTAACGACGTACATCAAATCTGGAAATACTTACCTTTATTCAATAAAATTCATGCGGTAAAATTACAGCTGCTAATACTTTTTCATCAAATACGGCCCAAAACAAACATCAAAACGTTCTTCTCTTGAATAAAACGAACGAAATTTATCACTTTCTTCAAGAAGATCAGTTTGTCTTCGTCAAGATAGTCTTGAGCCTAAGAGAGTTCTGTTTGATCCTTCGACCTTGAAGCTTGCTCCTGCGGGCTGGCGTCGATCAAACATGTCGTGCGTCGGTCTAGTAGGTAAAGGGAAAAGCGCCGCGGATGGTTAGTAGTGTTTGATCTATTGATCGCGTCGCACAGTGCTTCGTCCCTTGGTGTTTCTGAGCTACATGCTTTTTATTACAGAAGAAAATTGAAAGACTTATCTTCTTTTTGCCCCTACAAAAAAGTACCTCAAAGTACCTTTCTGAAATCCACTTAAAAATAAAATTTGAAGTATTTTTTCGAGTGGGGATCAAGTATAGGACATGACTGCAGCACAGGCATAAGCTTTGAACATTGATTTAGATCTGTCGGAACGAAAGTACAATTTGCTTCGAACCACTTTGAACGAGTTGCTTCCGAACTTGATTCCTAGCCTCTATGCGCTAAAGCAAGAGTAAAAAAAAAATTCCGAAACCGATTTCTGCATCAGAAACAGCTGCTACAGTCGATCTACAACAGCTCATGAACTGTATTGCATCCAGTATCATGAAGGATATCTCGTTGGAAGCTTCTACTGCTGTAAAACTGGTTTGCAAGTGGGGCTTCGATGGAAGTTCAGGACACAGCATGTACAAACAAACATTTTCCGAAGCAGCAAAAATGGGATGAAAGTTTGCTGACCAGCACCATTGCGACGTTCCATTGAAAATGATCGAAATAAAAGGAAATAAAACCCTCTGGTCAAACGGCATTTCAATTTTCTTTTGTAGCAATAATTCAGGTTTCGGATGATTAATAGATCGTTAATGAATTGTGTTGCTTATGAAAAGACTTTATTAGCTTTATTCAACCTTTTTTATTGGATTTCATTTTATTCATTGGAATAATCCATACTTCAATATTTAAAAAAAAAGTTGGTTATTGAGACACTTTTACGCATGTCACATACATCGTTCATGCAAACGACTCAAGTACTTTTTTATGCATTTTTATTTTGAACATTTCTTCCAAGCGAGCACTGCTCTATGGTGTCAAATGTAAAATTTGACGTATAAGCTACTCATGCCATTACTGATGTAATATGTGTCATTTATGCCAATAA
The DNA here is from genome assembly GCF_002204515.2 of Aedes aegypti. Lineage (NCBI taxonomy): Eukaryota > Metazoa > Arthropoda > Insecta > Diptera > Culicidae > Aedes > Aedes aegypti. Next base: position 205,472,117 of record NC_035109.1, on the reverse strand, counting down.
TGAGTTTTTATTAAAGTATAACGAGATCCTCCTCAACATCGTAGGGCAAAACCGAATAAAACATCCCGTTATGACTTTTGTCCCCAAGTGCCATACGTTCGAAGCACTGTGCGTCGCATTGATCTTGCTCTTGCGTGGGCGAGTGATGAACACTTAGTCGGCGTACGATGCGATTATCGAATTATATCGCGAATCCGATTAGGCGTGATTATATCAAGGATCGCATCACCAACCATTGGTGACTCCCAGATCTTTACCTTATCCCACTAACCCAATATCCTTTTCATGACAACCGTGGAGATGCAGAGGTGATCTCGGTCTCTAGTAACAACGGTAGTCACACTAACATTCCTTCCTTTCCCCGATGAACGTTAGGACGTGGCCGGTGCCGTTATTGACTATTAAAATTTGAGCTCTCGATTAGTGCACATTGAGAATGGTAAGCTGATCCCAAGCCCCATTCCCAAGCAGCACATATTGTTACAAGTAGCTTACAGCAACGGCTACTTAACATATTCAATAGTTACAATATGATACATTTGCAACATGGAAAAATACTGCTATGTAACCGAAAAAGCGCAAAAAGTCGAGCCTTATGTAACTTGTTTCTTCGTTACATAAGAAGTTTACAAGCGACTGCTATGTAATTTGTTGATTACGCATGGGTTTTCCTGCGACAAAATAAATGAAACGGCGTTGAAGTTGTTGTTACTTTCTGACAGTTTTGGAACCGAACAACCATTTTAGAATTGAATGTCAATAAAAGAAATACGTATGATTTTCGAACGCGTAATTATGCACAAGTACATAATAGATTTAACATGCCGATTTGAATTTGTGGTGAAATCAATCATTTTACTTGCTCAAAATTGACGCGCTCATAAAATAGATAGCAATTCTATATTGAACTAGTGGTCCCGGCAAACTTCGTCTTGCCATCAAGTAGGCTGTTGTAAACCGCTATGAATCGTCCCATACAAAATGACAGTTCCGTTCACTCTCGTTTTTCCGACTTTCCCGGTGAACATCCTGGAACTTTTATACACACAAACACGTCGGAACCCTTGACGAACAAAATGCAAAAAGAATCATCCAAATCCGTTGCTCCGCTCGTGAGCCATTTCGTGACATACGAACACCACTCCATTTTTATTTATATAGATTATATAGATAACACATGATACCTGGATTATTGAGATATTATTCCATTAGAACTGACACAAAAAATGGAAATTGACACTGTTACTCAAATCAGCAGTGTTTTTTATTTTAATTTAATTGTTTGTGAAGATAGTGATTCCAAAATCCCGTTGTTTCGTGTCCCGCAGTTGGATTTTCTGGGTTGCCTATCATAAATCGCCATTTAACTTCATTTTGCTGCAGAAACACTTCCGAATAACTGTTTGAGGACAGCCAATCTAAAATGATGAAAACTATTAAAAAGCTGTTAGAGAGGCTGCAAATTGTAAATCACTGGAAAAATATCTATTAAAAAAAATAACTAGTCATAAAATTGTAAAGTTCTTATATCAAAATTCACAAAACGTATTAAAATTTTTGACATGTAGTGTAGACCACTGCCAGCAAGTTACTCGTTTGTTACACATTAGTTACCAAGAAATCTTATGTTATTTTGAAACTGATGTGTAACTATACTGAAACTGCCAATAAATTACACTGCTGTCAATAGGGGAAGGGGTATTAAAATGAACACCTAAACGATATCGTCTTGCTTTTAATGGGAAAAACGATGAATTTGCGATAAATCATCAAATAATGTACACAAATCCCCTATGCCAATTGACTGGAACATTACAAAAGTATGAAAATTAAATGCTCCGTCCAAAAAAGCACATGGTTTGTGACGTGCTCAAATGGCACAAAAAGCTCGAAAGAAAGTAAATTCAAGCGTGTGCTATAATAAGGGCGCAAGTCGCATGATCGATTTCCTTTCTTCTGTGAATAAAGGTGACAAGATGCGGGTTTAATAACAATTTTTCACTACAAGGCGATAGGAAGTAATGCAATCTTGCGTCCTGAGGTGAAACAACGAATTGAATTTAGAAATTGATCAATTTGTGCCAATATTAGGGACTGAGGATAATATGCCCATGATAAGGAAAATAGCGATTAAGATGTGAGAAACATGTTTTTTTTATTATAATCTCTAATTATGTTCTCTGTCAAATAGTAGAAACAACATCCATCCATTTGAGTATTTCTAGGGTTAATAAATCAATTTAAAAAAATGCGTGCTTATGGTTATTAACCACGTAGTCATTTATTGGGGGAGGGGAGAGATTCTGACCAATGACCACGGTCCATGCAAATTGTGAATTTTGTGTATGGACAAATGACTACTAGGGGGAAGGTGGGTCAAAAATTGGGAAAAAATAACCGCGTTGTTAATGGTAGCCCCTTGTGCATTTCTGTGCTGTCACTTCAATAGAGCCTGACTAACATGAGTTATTTCTCTTCATCGATTATGCATATGTAATGTATACCTACAGGCGTTTGTTCCGATGTTATTAATCAATAATAGATACATGCTGATGCGAAAAATTTACATTTGTAAGGTTCTAATTTGCGCGTTACTTCAGCGTGGCATTAAGTTTGGTAGAATTTGAATTCAACAGCTGTTTTGGTGTTATGAAATAGGGGGGTGGGGGTTTTGCCCCCACGAGTTGATAAGTTTTCCAAGGACAAATTTAACATATTTATTGCACGTAATACAAACTATGACAGTGCATAAGTGGACCCTGTGGGAGTTGGAATCCCAGAACAAATTGCAACAAAGAAGACAGCCACTGACTGCTGTCGTCTAAAAGTAATTAAGCTTAACAAAACACAATCATTTACGGTATTGACTGTTTAACGAGAAACTTGCGAAGATCGACGCGCCACAATAATTCGTCCTCCGTCCACGAATTAGAACTAAGTTGGTGATGTTGATTTCGAAATTTTGAAGTAAACATCACCTCCAAACACTAGCGATTTTGCGGTGGAATGTTGATATTTGATTACAAATTGTCTAGAGGAAAATTATCGAGTTGATGACAGATCCTGCCCCCTTAAACGAATTCTCGTCATTCCGTGTCATCGGCTCAAAGATTGGCGTTCCCCACAAAAGTAGTAAAGAGAACATTACAAATGTAACTCGATGTCTTCGCAGAAATTGTCCTTCATTTATTATTTTTGTTTATTCATTATAACTAGTTCTATCGCACAACATCAAAAATAGAGAAGCTAATTAACGCAGCGACAGGAATTAAGACTAAGACGATCACATACTTTCATCGTCATTAAAATATTATGGAAATATTCATTTTATGTTGGTGGTTAAACACACGAGCAAAACAAACATTTTTGATTTTTTTTATCACAGTCCTAAAAAATATCTATGAATGATTATAATCCCTTCGAAAACGGTTCTAAAGGTTTCTGCTTCGACATCTTATCATTACAATATTCATTTCATTGAAAAACCTCAACATCTCCGTGCCTAAAATTACATCAGTTTTAATTTCTGAACGTGGTTCTGACTTCAATTTATCTCCGTATCAACAAAAACACACTTATTTATGCTCTAAATCATCCGTGCGTAATAAAAATTATTGAAATTTGTTGTTCATGCGTTACAAGTTCGGTGTTCATTTTACCATCCTGTTCATTTTTTCACCCCTTCCCCTATGACAAATGGTAAACAAACTTTATCCTGTTACACACATGTGACTTAGCAATCTGTATGTAACCGAGCGTGTTATTTGTTTCTTTGCAACCACAAATTCAATTTCAATGTAACTTATTCGTTTTGACAGCTCTAGGTTAAGTTACATGCAAGTAAAGATGCAACACCTATGTAATGTAAACAAAGCGTAAGTTACAATGTAATAATTTAGTAACCAAAATTGAAAATCATCAATAAGATATGCTACAAATTATCTGAAATGCAACGGCAATGTAATTTGTTTTATTTTTCTAAAATATTGCATTTGTTACCAGTGCTACTTGGGTTCATTAAATCTCTGAGCAACTTCGATTGTTCTGGTCAATCACGGAGTAGCAACTACGAATTGTACGGTCATCTATGCTTATGCTTATGCTATGATTAACCTGCACAAATTAAAAAAAATCTTGAGGTTTACAGATCCAAACCTCCACAGTTGATCATTTTTTATAAAAATCGAAAAAGTCAAAACTTTTTAACGTAACGAAATTGAACTCCAAACTTTTCAACATATTCATATGAAATGCATTCTTAAAGTTCCCGAAACGGGTCATAATTCATCATCCAATTTTTGACATCTTTGTTGAAATAAATAACACAAAAGCGCAAAATCTAACAGTTTCGGTGTCTCAAAGATATTAAAATAATTTATCTCCGGGGTTACTGAATCCAACGTCGCTTTGAGAAATTCTGTAGCACATCTCAATTTTCAGCAATAGGTCGATAAAGTTGTTACACTGATTTTATTGATTTGGAGTAAAATTTAAACAACAATTTATATTTTTGGTAATCGAATCTATCGATCATGCAAAAAACAGCTTTATCTTTAAATGTTAGTCTTTAATAGTTAGTCTTGTACATTCGCATTATTGTCGCATAATTGTATATGCTTTGAAAACAATTAAAAGGTTATTTGTGTAATTATTTTTATGATGTAAAAAATATACATAAACTAATAAAACTTTCATATAAAACATAATTTGGTTAGAATCCAACGGTTTAAGATCGAAGTAATCGAGTATTTCGACATGTTGGCAGCAGGCTTTGGGAAATTTAACGATCATTGACACACGAAAAATGGACCTACACGGGTAAAAATGCGGCACTCTAAAACAGGAGAAAGAGTCATGATTTCGGGAGGAAAGTGTGTTTTCATGTTATGAAACTACACCATGACCAAAAGTCATGAAATCATGAAGCATTTTACCGTAACGCCGGCTGTACGTTACGTTTTCAATATTTAGCGAAGAAAAATGACAATTAAAATTCTCAAATCATGAAGCATGTATGCTGGAACCATGAATAAAATTCATGGATTTAGTCATCTGTCATTTATGATTCCTATTTTTGATACGAAAAGTGGCAATTTCGGTCATGAAATCATGAAGCAGGATCTGATATCATGAACACAGGTCATGAAAACATAAGCACTTTTCATGTATTCAGATGCCTGTCATTTATGATTCCAATTTTGGTGCTGAAAAGTGGCAAGTTGAGTCATGAAATCATGAAGCAGGATTCCTGAATCATGAACTCAGTTCATGAAAACGAAACATTATACGTCAATTTAGATCCCAGTTTATATCTGCCATTGGTAAACAAATAAAACAAAGTTTTACGTTTTAATCCAATTGCAAATTATATGTAATGTTTAGCTTTTCGGTAGTTGTTAAACTTCCACTCGGCTGGTTGGCCGTAAACCACGATTCATAATTAAAACAAGTATTTATCGAGCAACGGACTCATGTTCCGTAACCGGTCGTTTGAGAACGTCGCGACCCATTGGAAGCCCACACAATAGAAACCTCAGCCAGCGCAGTTGCTGGCTAGTGTAGTGTGCTATTCCTATATCTAAAAAACAATGCGCTCTCGGGCTAGGCATTGGATATATATAGAAAGCGTTGTGTTTGGATGGGCATCTAATTCTTCCGAAAGAGGTGCACTTTGCGAAAGAGGACCACGTGATTATTGAGCTGAAATCGAATTCAGGTTAACTTCTGCGTTCATGAGTCCTCTCATGGCGTAGTGGTTAACGCGCCCCAACTAGAGATCGGGGAGTCGTGAGTTCGATTCTCACTGAGAAGACGTGTAACTTTTTCGCAAATCTTCACATCAATTTGTCCATCTAATCCAATTGCAAATTATATGTAATGTTTAGCTTTTCGGTAGTTGTTAAACTTCCACTCGGCTGGTTGGCCGTAAACCACGATTCATAATTAAAACAAGTATTTATCGAGCAACGGACTCATGTTCCGTAACCGGTCGTTTGAGAACGTCGCGACCCATTGGAAGCCCACACAATAGAAACCTCAGCCAGCGCAGTTGCTGGCTAGTGTAGTGTGCTATTCCTATATCTAAAAAACAATGCGCTCTCGGGCTAGGCATTGGATATATATAGAAAGCGTTGTGTTTGGATGGGCATCTAATTCTTCCGAAAGAGGTGCACTTTGCGAAAGAGGACCACGTGATTATTGAGCTGAAATCGAATTCAGGTTAACTTCTGCGTTCATGAGTCCTCTCATGGCGTAGTGGTTAACGCGCCCCAACTAGAGATCGGGGAGTCGTGAGTTCGATTCTCACTGAGAAGACGTGTAACTTTTTCGCAAATCTTCACATCAATTTGTCCATCTAATCCAATTGCAAATTATATGTAATGTTTAGCTTTTCGGTAGTTGTTAAACTTCCACTCGGCTGGTTGGCCGTAAACCACGATTCATAATTAAAACAAGTAAAGTTTTACTGCTTTTGTGCCGATAGTTTCGTAATAAACCGTGAAAACATTCCACAAATGTCAACCTAACGAGTGTGACATCTTTAGCAGGACCGTGAACATTCGGTGGTTAGGTTTGTACGCAAAATGTTGTTTCGAGAATCAATTGAATTGGTAAATGGGCTGGTGGATTGCATGAGTCATGGAGCACTCCTTAACAACTCTGCGGATGTGGAAAGTGGAACTGGATCATCCGGCTGCCGAAGGCCTTTTGTGACCTGCTCTGTTATAGGACGTCGGGTATGCATCACTTTCGAACAGTTAAAATCGCCGATGAGCTTGTCAAGCAAAATCGTCGCTCAAAGTGAAACATTGTCCGGTTCTGCAAAGTCACGATAAAGTAAGTACATTGATTGTGTCGTGAAACAATGTTGGAACTCACGAGAATTTCACCAAGAATGTCATGGATATGATGACAAGGTTCCGAAGAATTTAAACTTTTTCAAAACATTTTTTTTTTATAATTTCACTACAAAAGATCACCGATCGCCACGAGACACGTTGACTAAGGTGAAGAAAGTGACAGTTAGATTTGTGTAACGCCCTGAGCACACGAATTCTTGCATAATAGTCACGATTTCATGACTTTTAGTCATGATATCATGAAACAGAAAATTTTATGAAATCATGACTTTTTGTTCATGAATCCGGCAACGGAATTTTTTCCGTGTATACACGAGTTCACTATCTGACGTTTGAGCGGTGTCGTGTTATCTACGTGACCATGGCAACGAGTGAATTCGGCACCGCTCAAACGTCAAATTAGTGAACTCGTGTATCGATCCATGGACCGATGTGCGAGTTCACTCGTTGACGTTTGAGCGGTGCCGTGTTATTTATGTGACCATGGAAACTAGTGAACTCGGCATCGCTCAAACGGCATACTAGTGCATTGATCCATAATTTCATCCCATTTAACCGCCTGCATTCATACAACACGCATAGCATTTATCGTTCGTTGAAGATAACGAGCCATGAACGAAAACAAGACAGACACACACCACCCACTGTTTGGCGCCGATCACTGTGTGTCAACACTTGTAACATTCGCTGACCCACTCTCATTCTGATAAACAGAGGCGAATGTGTTTTATTTTCTGTGCAATGTTTGCAACCAAAGGGGTATTAAATGGTCCAGGCTGTGAGAGTTGCTGCTCTTGAACGCTCGCGTTCTACCACACTGAAAACATATGTGAAATATCATCCAAATCGAAGATGGTCGAGCACATCTTTTATTGTTTTCGGATTATTCTGGATGGAATTCGTATATTTCTACAGTACCATGCGGGATCGAAATCCGCTCTAAAACTTATCTGATACGTATTTGCTCATTAGGAAAAATAGTTTTTTTTTTTGTCAGAAATCACACTAAAACAATTTTCTGTTCCCGCTTGACTATTTCTGCAGCAAACAAAGGCCAAATTAATGAAAACATTGTAGCAAGTCCCAAGAATACGTTATAAATAGCCGCTGGGATTGTACCACGTTTGACATAAAGTCGTTTGGCATAATGAGTGACTTAGAATGAGTATAGGCATTTTTTTTTAGTTTTTACCGAGATCAAGACCTAAGAGCCTATAGCAAAAAAAAATGGAGGCTCCTAACAAGCGTGAACACCACGTTCAAAGATTTTCTCATATCAAAAATTGTTGTGACATTAGAGAGCATAACTAAATAATCCTCGTGACGGGTCTGGTGGAAGATCTTTTTGGAATAATAACTTTCTCTACATCTCAGAACATAGAGTATCTTTGAGCTTGTTGTGATATACATATTTGAAAATTGTAAATTGGCAACGAAAGTTCGCAGTTAATTCCTTCACCAGCACCTCAATTTTTCACCGCAAAATAAATGTTCAAATCGTTATAAGACGGGGTTGGTGGTTTAATGACTACCGCTTCTGCTTCATAAGCAGAAAGTCATGGGTTCAATCCCAGGCCCGTCCATTTCTTCGTACCTTGTAGTTGTGTCTTTCACTGGCTTCTATCTACCACTATTAATATATCTTTCACATGTTGTAGGTTATGGCCATCAGTCAATTATGCTCAAAAATGGATTTTAAGTTTTCATCCGACGTTTCGGACACATTTATTGTGCCTTTTTCAAGGAAGGCCATAACCTACAACATAATCATCACAGTCGTATCCCCGAGAAAATATATCTATCACAGTTCATAGCATTTGCTAGAACCCGAGACGGACAGAAATAAACCGTTTCCCTACGCTTCCATTCTTTCATCATTCATGTCTTTCCTTACGCCTGATACATAGGCAGTCTGCTAACCAAACCAGCAAGCCTCTCTGCCATGAAAATGACCTCATACCATCACCCTTCCCGCATTAACTGGCGTAGACGCAGTGGTATATACGGTCTACCGTGGAAGCCAGTTTAATGCATAATCAATTCCTCCCCCTTCCCCACATTGGTCTGCATTCTGACGTGGCAGGCGCCATTATCGCCTAAAAATAGAAGATCACCAGCACTTATGCACTTAGGGTGTCTGTTAGTCCCAAGCAGTCATCTGGTTGGTTCCTTGTGTAAATGCAGCTGATCTGGCGATACTGGAGTAGCAACCACTCAAGCTCAAGCTCTCAAAATAAATGTTCAAATCGTTGTAATTTTTTTTTGTTTTCCAATATTGTTGCACAATTTTTCCACAAACTCTCAAAAAACTGTTCTAGTTTAAGAATCTGTGTCGATAATAATCGTTGGTGATCTGGTTTTGAAGATATTCAGTTGTTCCTTAGGGGACCGACATTCTCCATATAAAATGTCTTTGCGGGCATTTTGTTTTTGGTAAATTCATCAAAAAATAAATAAAATGTTGATTATACAATGCCAAGTAATAAGGAGCTTCTCTGGAAAAAAAAAACATACATATCGGTTAAGGCCGCACGGGACGGTGTTTTAATCACCCTCTCCATTTGAAGAAGCAAATCTCAAGTACCGCTAAATATATCGATGCGAAAAATGTATCACTATAATATATATAATAATATTTATATATGTAGTGCACAACCCAGATAGCCGTAGCGGTAAACGCGCAGCTATTCAGCAAGACCATGCTGAGGGTCGTGGGTTCGAATCCCACCGGTCGAGGATCTTTTCGGGTTGGAAATTTTCTCGACTTCCCAGGGCATAGAGTATCATCGTACCTGCCACACGATATACGCATGCAAAAATGGTCATTGGCATAGTAAGCTCTCAGTTAATAACTGTGGAACTGCTCATAAGAACACTAAGCTGAGAAGCAGGCTCTGTCCCAGTGGGGACGTAACGCCAGGAAGACGAAGAACAACCCATTAAATTTTCAGTTTAATTGGTTCACTATAACTAGAGATTTGCTTCTGCAAAATTTTGATAATAATTATTATAGTGAGACAAAAGATAGGGAAAATAGCACGGTCTTCCGTGTTACCTTAAGAATTCTTGGAGATATCTGAAAATTGCGATATGAACTTAAGACAAACTGATTCAGATAAATACAGCACAATAGTTACATGAATATGATTCTATTCACATCAAATTAACCCAACACGTAATTAACTATTTCAATAGTGAAACTATTGATTAGCAATATTTTTTCTAGAGAAAAACAAATAATTTGTTTTGGTTGGTTGCAAATAACTTAGCCCATTTGCAACCCTCTTTGTTCAAGCAATTTTGATAAACACGCTTTTTCGTAAAGAAATAGTCAATTTAAGTCGTGGGAAAGAGAGGGCTAATCATAATTGTTAGGTAATTGTAAATTTAAAGTTGTTAATGTTCCAGATTGCTTTTCCAAAATCGTTTTTCTCCGTAAATCAAATATTTTACAATAATTTTAAATTTGATACGACCAAAAATTGTTTTGGGTCTTCCTTAGCCGAGTAGTTAGAGTCCGCGGCTACAAAGCATAGCCGTGTCTGGGTTCGATTCCCGGTCGATCCAGGATATCTTCGTAATGGAAATTTCCTTGACTTCCCTGGGCATAGAGTATAATCGTACCTGCCACACGAAATAAGAATGCGAAAAATTGCTAAGAAAGCTCTCAGTTTATAACTGAGAAACTGCTTATAAGAACACTAAACTGAGAAGCAGGCTCTGTTCCAGTGAGGACGTAAATGCCAAGAAGAAGAAGAAGACGACCAGACATTTATCAGAGCATATTTCTAAACCTTATTTTGGAAATTACTCGTGACATTGCGATAAATATTTTTTTCAGATTGATAAATGAATAGATAATTTTATTTAGGATATTTTCTTTTTTTCTTAAGAAGTTCATTTTGTGATCATTTCCCATGAAATCTCTCCAAGAATTTTCCTAAGGAATTTCAAAAAAAAAAATAACCACAAACAATACCTCAGGGATTCCAACAGGAATTCACATATTATTTCTGATATTTTTTTCAAGAAAACCCTTAGTCCTTCAGGATTTTATGCGGCGATTCTTACATCGGATTTTCTGGAACATTCTCCAATATTCTCGTTTAGAACATGTTGGAATATTCAACTATAAACTACTCCAGATGTCTCTTAGGATTTCTCAGGATTTTCTACGAATTGTTCTTCAGATTTTAACAAGAAATGGCTCTAAGGATAGCTTCAGGAATTACTACAGAGATTGCTCCAAAGATTATTTTGGGAAGCCATTCAATAATTCAAAGAGATTTCTCAAGGAAGTTAAAAACAAATTGCAAGCATTGCTCCAGGAGTTGTCTATGTATTTCTTCAAGGAAAGGTGAATGAAGTTTTCCAGGAAGTTAAGACATAGTTGGAAAAAAAAACCATGGCGTATTCCTATAGAAAATCTTTGGGTAACTTCTGCTAAAACTTGTGTAAGTTCTTAAGTTACCCTTGATGTATAAGTAAAATAAATAAAAATTGAATTAAATAAAAATTATTAAATCTCTGGAAAACGTCCCCCAGGAATTTGTGAAGAAACTACTGGAACTACTGGTTGACTGGTGTGAAACCTTAAATAAACTTTTGAATATTCCATGAGGATTTTTTGAATTTTTCATTGAAAAATGTTTGGAATAACTCCAATAATAAAATGCTGCAGAAATTCCTAGAAAAAAATCTAGGAAAACTCAATAATGAAACCCAGGTAATTTAAGGAATTATTTGAAATGTTCTTAATAGATTCACTCGAATAACTCCTCGAGGAATTTTTGGAGCAATTTATTGGAAAAACCTTAGAAATTCTTGTTGGGTTTCTTGAAAGAAATCCTTCAACGAGTTTTACCAAAAACTCTGGAACGAAACTTTGAATAAAAAAAAATATTGGAAGATCTCTTAGAGTAACTACTGAAGAATTTGGTTGAAAAGATAGTGAAAAATATCTGGAGGAAGTCCAAGGGCTAGGATTGTATTTTGAAAATTGTTCAAAGTAATCCCTGAGAAAATAACTGAAGGTAGTAACATTGAAGTGCTCGAGGATTTCCTGAAATAAATTCTGGAGAAATTCATTTAAGCATCATTTGAAAAATTATTGAAAGAATTGGTAGATGATTTATTTGAAGAATTTATGGAGAGAACCCTGTATTAGTTTCTGATGGTATTTGAAATGAAATCCCTGGAGAATACACTAGGATAATTCCTGAAGCTGTTCCTGAGAAATATGAGAAGAAACTCAGCATCATAATTATCTGCAAGTAAACTAAGGAAAAAAAGAGACTTTAGAGACCTTTCATCAAAAATAGATTCTTTTTAGAGACTTGCGTAAAGGTAAATACCAATTCTCTGAAAAGAAATCTGCTACCGCTCCTAGATATGTTAATATTTAGTGATTAAATATAGAGATATTTAAAACGTTGAAATACTTTAAACGTTTAAACGTTTAAATACTTGAAAGGATCCTCACTGAACAGCTCAATCAAAGTTTTGATAGCGGCGCAGCCGAATTTTTTTCGATTGAAGAGAATTTTCATGCAAATAACGGTTGCTCTGAGATGTGACGCAAAAATCCTTTGTCGAGATCATATTCTACCATGTATTATTGCCTTAAAATATTTTCCATGATTCTGATCGAACTTCTCTGAGAATTCCAGGTTTTTTTTCCAGGTTGAATAAAATTCCCTGATAATTCCAGGTTTTTCCAGGTGGTAGACACCCTGCGTGAAATTTGCAAATGAACTTTTGAGGTAGCTAACAAGACTAAACTTTGTTTCTTTGAATCTAACTTAAAATGGAATTCACTTGTATGAAACAATTAAAACTATCAAACCGCCATAATATTCAGACTTTGAGGTAAAACAACTTTAATTATACTTTATATAATATAGAAATGTTTAAAACATAAACCATAGAGAGCAATTTATTTCATCATCAAAATCATAAAATTGCGAACTAATTGTGAAAATTACAAAATGAACCAAACGGCAATGGCACATTTTTTTTCGGCACTAAGTTCCTCTTCTTCATTGAGTATCGTTTGCAATTATGCATGCTCTCTCTCCCCTACATTTGAACGATTTCCGCGAATTTCCTGGGTGCGCGCGGTTTTGTGTTTGCATGATGGCAGAAATATGCAACCATGTGCCCTCCGTTTCAGCCATTCCAGCGAATGTCGTCGACGGTGTGGTCGGATAATGATTATGGCTATGGATGGGTCGTCGTTATAAAGAAAAAGCCCATATCACACCCATGAGTGTGTGTCTGTATGTGTGTTTTGGCGAATTATGAGTGCCGTCAAGCATTATGAGCCATGATGAGTTCGGCCTGAAATGGTAGGGCTGGTGATGAAAAAGAAAAAAATGCTTTTTTTCCATGCAGCACTATACCTGCTCATTCATCCACTTAGGCTCATCGCAGAAAGCACGCGATGCAGAAGAGATAGAGACGGGAAACCTTGGAAAGTGCAATAATTAAAGGAAAGGAATCGACGTGTGATACAAAGAGGGAAATTTAAATGCTTAATGTTGAATGCTGACGAGTAAATTAAATGCAAATTTTTAATTTCTTTTGTAGAACAGACGGTGTACCACAAGAAGCTGGATGGTTTTTCACCGACTTGGTTTGAGTGCTAAATAGTAGGAGGGATGCTATAATTTAATATGATGGTAAATAATGCGCAAATTTGATTTGACTTTCCGTTAGTGTAGTGATGCCATAAGCACCACTCTCGCTACAACCAAATAGTTGAACAACTTCAAACGCCATATTGGCAGGTTTGCTGTCCGGAATCCTTGCAACATACCCTGCCTTTTGTATTCTTTCAGCTTTCGACATCTTCTGAATACTATGGTCGCGTTACATCGTCCTCCTGCACACCACTAAAGATGTTCCTTAAAATCTTAAAAGCTTGCTTGCAGGTCCTCCAAGTGCAAGCTAAAACTACCAATATTTTTTTTTTCATGGACGAGAAGCCGTTCTCCCGGGAAGCTCACAATATTGATCTTCAATCACGGTGTGTATGAAGATCTCGGGCGAACAGGTGATGGAATATCGTGCCTGTTGTTCAATATTGCGCTTGATGTCAAGCGGAAAGCCGGACTTCACAGTCGAGGCACGATTTCCGGAGATCCGGACAATTTGTTTGCTTCGCGGGCGACATGTTATTGGGGGAAAATTTGAAACGGTGGCACATTTGTTCACCCGCCTGAAACGCGACGCAACAATGGTGAATGCGTCGAAAACAAAGTACATGCTTTTTTTAATTTCTTTATTAGTATCATTCCAAACATTACATTCATTTCCTATATCTAGGTGTTCTGTGTTAGACAACACTATCATCCTAATTTGGTAAAACAAATTTAGGATTTTATTAACATCTTGTTAACAACATATTACATTTCATTTGCCGTAGCAGCTCAGGTTTTTTACAGGTGAGTTGATTTCACCAACTTATGAGAGAAAAAAAACACGTGTTCAATTTACTTAACCTAATTATATATATTGTGGGCTTCGTGGCCTTGCGGTTAGCGGCGTCAGTCGTCTAGGCATATTGTGCCACGGGGTGTGGGCTCGATTCTCGCTCCAGTCGGTGAAAACTTTTCGTCAATCTAAAAATTCATCGCTGTGCTACTGGGTGTTTCGTGTTGTCCGTTGCCTAATGATCGTTCAGTCTGTGCAGCCTATGCGCTAAAGACGGTGTAAATTGTCTTTTTTTTATAACGCATTAATCGTGGCAAAGCAAATATATAACGTATTAATTGTAACGATTTTTGCCAGAAATTTTTAATTATTTTATTTGACATTTGTTCCAATATTTCTACATTGGATGTTCTATGTAACTCATTGGTAGTATACCAGGGAGGAAGCTTCAGAATCATCTTCAAAATTTTATTTAGAGCTTTCTTCCTGGTATTGCAACGGCTAGTTCATATTGGCATACAACATTAGCATTGGCATTAAGCATTTCGCCCAAATTCGTAGGTGGTACAGTCCTAGACAATTGTATGAGGGTTGCCTCTTTCCCGTTCGTTACCAAAGTCATAAATTTGGGACTAACCTCTAACTCTTAGACAAGATTGACGCATTCTCCAATAAACGAGAGCTGTCCTGGCCACGTCCTTGCGTCCGTCCTTACGCATTGTGATCATGCGCTGTTGATCAGAACAAACTCACCAAATTCCTTTTTCGAAACTCCTCTGCAATCCGTCGCTCCTCTAATAATGAACAATAGCGTGAGCCGTAACTTGGCACTGCCCATCAAAATGCACGTACCGCAGACATAAAAACTGCAGTTCATAACCTATCCCGAACCGAGCATCCGCGAAACAAATTCAATTGCTGGAGCCATCACAGAACACTTTCGAATAAAACGTAAGCAAAACATCTTCCGAAAAAAAAAACACTTTTATCACTTTAAAAAACATGTTCCCACAGAACATTTGCACGTGGCATAGCACCATCCACCAAATCTAATTTTCACAAGCCGAATTGACCAAAGAAAAACTAGGAGCGAGGTAAACGTGACTCAAAATTCAAAACGCAGCCGCCCGCGCACACGGCTTGTTGCGATCGTCGTCATCTGGTCAACCCGATATATATGAACCATGTCAACCCCATATATATGAACCGTGGCCAACATGATTTTGACATTTTTTGGAATTTGACGCTTTTGGGGAATCTGACAGTTTTGGGTTGTTCACGTTAACTTATAACTACTCATTAACGTGGGTTTAAGCTGGGTAAGGCACAAAATGATGACATTGATTTTAGTGTGCTGTTGCTTAAAAGTTACACGATTCCTAGAAACACGCAAGTAAATCAGTAAACAACTGTGCCAGCCACTAAATAAAAGGAGAAACTATCTTCAACGTGTTTTTGTTGTAAGCTACGAGGAAATCGTCTTTTGTTGGCCCCCTGGTGCATATTGGCATACAACATGGCCTGAAAAAGTGTTTTTAAGACAAAGATTTGATTTTCTATTAAAAAGGCGATAGAGACATTTAACATATTTGTTACATTTGGGCACTCAATGTGATTTTTGAAAGTTAAATTCTTATCTAGGATATGTACTAGATACATAACATCAACTGACCAATTTATTGGAACCGCTCTCATCGTGACTACATGTCTACTTGAAGGTTGCAAATAAAGAGCTTTTGGTTTATGTGGGAATATTATTAGTTGTGTTTTGGAAGCATTAGGAGAAATCTTCCATTCTTGCAAGTATGAAGAAAAAATATCCAAACTTTTTTGCAATCGATTACAGATGACACGCAGACTTCTTCCTTTGGCGGAGAGGCCTGTGCCATCCGCAAACAAGGATTTTTGACATCCCTGAGGTAACTCAGGTAAATCAGATGTGAAAATATTGTATAATATTGGTCCCAAAATGCTGCCTTGAGGAACACCAGCTCTTACAGGAAGTCTTTCAGATCTGGAGTTCTGATAATTAACCTGAAGTGAACGATTTGACAAATAAATTTGAATTATTCTAACAATGTATGTTGGAAAATTAAAGTTTTTTAATTTTACGATCAAACCTTCATGCCAAACACTGTCGAATGCTTTTTCTATGTCTAGAAGAGCAAGACCAGTAGAATAACCTCCAGATTTTTTGGAACGGATCAAATTTGTTACACGTAAAAGTTGATGGGTGGTCGAATGTCCATGGCGGAATCCAAACTGTTCATTGGCAAAAATTGAATTGTTGTTGATGTTCAAAATGACCTTTTCAAAAAGTTTACTGATGGAGGAAGGCAAACTAATTGGATGATAGCTAGATGCTTCTGCAGGATTCTGATTTAAAATTGGTACAACTTACTTTTCACCATTAGCGCACCGCTCATTTTGAATTCTGAAATCATCATCAGAAAGCTGAGGAAATTTTGCGTAAGATAGGGTACAGAAACTAGGTGAGCAATGGTATTTACCCTATGAAATGAACGATTTCCTAAATCATGTTCTACGATTTTGACGTATATGGCGAGTGCAGACGATCCAAACATTATTGTTTGTACAGTAAAGAAACAAGTTTTCAATCGTTGGTATTTTATTCAAGTCGAGTGAAGAATAAGAGTATTATTTTGAGTGATAAATTCTGGCGGCCATCTTGGTTTTAAGTAGTAGAATGAGATTATTGTTTCATATACATTCCAGTCGGCTCGAAAATAATTGAAAGTTGAGCTGACATAATTGAGAATTGCTTCATGGAATATTTGAAACGTAACAGGGACATGATCAGAATCAAAATCAGCATGAGTAATCAGTTGGCTACAAAAATGACTAAAGTCGGTTAAGACCAAATCAATCGTAGAAGTATTTCTAGAAGAGGAAAAACATGTTGGGCTATCAGGGTATTGAATTGAGAAATATCCTGAAGAGCACTCATCAAATAAAATTCTGCCGTTGGAATTATTGTAACCTATTGCGAGTCAATTTTCGCAAGTCAGTTTGGAGCAAATTAACTTGCTGTCCAGAGCATTGAAAAGGCAAATAGGCAGCTATGAAAGTATATTTACCAAGCTGTGTTTCAACAGAAACACCTAAAGTTTCAAAAACTTTAGTTTCAAATGACGAAAACAGTTGATGTTTTATACGCCTATGAATGATGATTGCAACACCCCCACATGCCCCATTAAGACGATCGTTACGATAAACAGAAAAGTTAGGATCTTTTTTTAGTTTGGGTTTCTTATATGTTTCAGTAATAACGATATTAGCTGTAAGAAAATTAAACATCTCGTCGTCTTTACCATTCAAAAAACAAGCATTCCAATTAATTTTCAAGCGTAGTTTTCTAAAATCTTTGTTTTCGATGATATTTGTACCTCAATTGACCTCCGTATTAACCCGAACACTCTGATTTATTTAATCGTCCGTGGGTGATAAAATTTAGTGAAATTTGATTTTTCTTGGTAGAAGGCACAGTGTTCATTTTGCCACCACTTTCCCTACGAAATTACTTAGTCATTTCAAGTGATTTCAAGAAAAAAAAAGTGTAATCCATTTTTGTTTTGTTAGGAGTAAACAAATTTTCATATAAAGTGTTGCTTATTTTTGATACTAACATAGAAATAAACTTATCAAAACTTGAGAACATAACTTTTTTAGATGCTGAAAGAAATATTAATTTTATCCCTTTAATTAAGAATGCAATTGTGCCACTAAAGATGCCGTTTCCAAAAGTGTACTGCTGTCAGACACATTTGTTGTTCGTTCTCATATTAAATATCACCTCACACTGTATACATTTTTCTGGCATGTAAGATGCTCGCATGCAATTTTATGCACAAAGTATTAAAAGTACCAGATTTCCAAAAACTCATTGCGATGCTCGAGATTCAAATGGATTGAGCTGAAACTTTGCAGGAAGTATATGAATAACCAAAAATAAGTATAGATTTAGCCTACATTTTTGATGGTCGGGGAAAAATGGGGCACCCTAACCTAGATATAAGAAATGAATGGAATTATACTAATCTATATAAATAAAAATTGAGTGGTGTTTGTATGTCACGAAATGGCTTGAGAACGGGTCAACAAATTAACGCATGTTTTTCACTGTTGCACTTCACAAGGGATGCGACGTGTTCGTGTGAGGAAAAAGTTCGGAAAAGTCTTCGGAATAATCGGGAGAGTGGGAGAAGACTAAGGGGTCATTTTGTATGGGGGATTTCTTGACGTTTTCCAACAGCCTACTTGATGGCAAGACGAAGTTTGCCGGGACCACTAGTATAGAATAAAAAAGCATCTATTCGTATTTAAAGAATTATGTTATTAGCGTTCGTGAGCAACGATCCAATGCTAATGATCTCATCGTGCATATTGAGCGTATCCCCGTCTGAAGTAACACTGCTTTCTATAGTGGTGCACACCTGGGAAAGAGAAACCGATACGAAATTTATGTACGTCAAGGTGAGCCGAGATTCTGCTGTCACGAACTGTCACTGTGAGCCCAGATCTTAAACAATGGACAAACATGATAAAAGCACGTAATTCATCAAAACATATTTTTGCATTTTATCAAATGTGACAAATAATCGATTGAAAAGCTATTCATGCTGATTTAAAAGTAATGTCACGATAGCAACTTTTATTCTGATTGAATATAAAATATTCAAATACTCATAATTTCACTTTATCCAATAAAAACGAAAATTAACTGCATAGAAAACTGTGGCCCTTTTTCCATGTTTGTCCAGAAAGATCGAAGGTACACAACAAAAGAAACTAGCGATTTTCATCAAGTCTGCCTTGATTGTCGAAGAAAACTCCAACATGTTTTCTTGCAGTTTGAAATAACTTTGTGTCATATTTTGTGTGTAATATCGGTGCCTCCCTCCCAGGTGCACACCATCCATCGTCGCTCTTATCAGTTCTTTGAGCTTTCTGTAAAAACTGTTTAGGGGCTGTCCAAGTGTTACGTAAGGGTTTATGAGGGGAGGGAGGTTTTGAGATTTCTTACGCGCCATGCAATTTATTTTTAATTTTCATACAAAAAATCTTACCATGGGGGAGGGGGTTGAAAAACCCTGAAAATTGTCTTACGTAATTAATAAACCACCCCTTACGTCCATGATCTTCCATATATCTCCACAGTCATTGCTATCTTATACCATCTTGAAATCGATGAAAAGGTGGTGTGTTGGAAAGTAACGATATTTGTGAAGGATTTACTTCACAGTGAAGATTTTATCCGCAGACATTTCCTCCGTTGTCTTGTTCCTCATTGCCTGCGCTCTCAGCTCCATTTAGGTGTGTATCGAAGTATTGCTTCCGCTTTTCAATCACCTAACGTTCGTACGTAAAGATGATCCCGTCCTTATTCCTGAACTGCACAAAGCTTTTGACGGCTCTGCTGTTTTCTTTTCCGTCAATAACGTTTCACATTTCGCCGGTTCTCTCGCTGCAGCATGACCACTCGTGCTGCATTCTGTGCTGAATCTGTTAGATTCCATCATACGTATCCGACGTTGCTCTCAGTTGCATCCGTGATGACTGTTCTCACTGTACCGTCTAGCGGTCTTCATACCAAGGTGGCCGTCGGTACTGATCATTGTTGTGACGACTAGTTTTTGCCACAATTTAGCATGCTTTCAATAACACAAGATTGTGTCAAAGTCGATATTAAAGCCACGATAGGTTCTGACGTCGATAATTTCAGATCATAAAAGCTGTTTCCAGCCTTAACTTTGATAGATGGTAAGATCACATCGTTCACACCATTGATCCCTTCCAACTAATCTCTTGCGGTGGTAGCCGAGTCCGTGATCTTTAAGAAGTTGAGAGATTTACAGCTCCACTTATAGAGATTGAATTCGCTCTTCTCATTTCGTAGGTGTTCCGTTTCGTATTCTCTTGTTGGCTTTCCATTGCTTAATTTTTTACGGCTGGCTTGCAGGGCCTCAACCCACTAGATTTCTGGAGGATCGTAGAGTAGAGTTCGCTGAGCAAAGATTGTTTTTTGTCTGATTTGTTGTAAATTATCAATCTGTACCTTTTTTACTTAAGAGGGGGGGGGGCGTATTACACCTTTTTACCTTCCATGGCATAAGAGAGAAGTGTGGACTAATAGCGAAATCAATCACTAGTAGAGTGTTCATCCCGAGACATCCCAGGACAAAAAAATCCAGGGATTTGACAAATTGCGGGATTCCCGAAATGTACGTAGAATTTGATGAAGACCACTAAATTTTAATGAAAAATAATGATATTTTTCCTCACTATCAACCTTATTAAAAAAAGTAGAAAAGCATAATGAAAAATAGATAAACGAGTAATTATTTTCATGAAAAGATCAATTTACCAAGTAGAAAACACACATTTTTATTTGTCTAGTTGCAAAGTTTTAATGCTTTTCTTTTCACCATTAGCCGTTTTGATAAGCCTATGCTGAGATAACAAACTTAAAAGTTTACATAAACTGCCGCAAATCGCAAGTCAGTGCCATCTGTAAAAAGTAAGCATTGAGAAAATTGACTGAGAAGTTTTCAATCTCGTTTTACATAAAAATATTCAAAAAAAAAATCCAGAAGATTGGAACATGTTTCGATTTCGATTAAACTTTCATAATTTGCTTTTCACTCCGTTACCTTTCCAAGAGAAATAGGAAGATGACCAGATAACGATTCATTTTTGTGTTACACGATGCGATTGCGATTCACGGCAGTAAACTTCAGTCAATAATTTTCAGTAATCAACTTTTAGCATGATCTACAATACCTTCAACGATATTTATTCGTTTAATTTGCTCTAAATTTTTTATGACTTTTCAAATTTGCTTCAAAAATTGCTTTGAAAATATGACTTAAGTTTCCATCATACTTCTATTCATAAGTGTTATAGAAAATTTGATATAGTCCATAGCAAACCCGTAATTAGTTAAGCTAAATTTTGATTATTGTTAGGTTACTTCATCAGAATAAGAAAGTCTTACTTGAAAAGTGATTTGCTATAATTAACATATTTTGAAAAGTTTCATTATCTGTTTACTCCTTTGAAAAAAAAATGTATTGTTAAATTTGTCATTCCATTTCAACCGAAACATTAGTTTTATTGAAAATTTGATAAATCCCGGGATTTCCCGGGACAAGCATTGATTTTTGTCCCGAATCCCGGGATTAGTAAAATAGCCGGGAAATGGACACTCTAATCAGTAGCATGCGGTTGGGTCGGATTGCCTCCTTGTCTGTTTTGTAGATACATATTTCAACATATAAAACAATGTATATTTTTCGATTATTGGCAATTTTCGGTGATGATAACACACACTTGATAACGATTTTACATGAGGTTTCGGCCTATCGTCATGTAAAATCGTAATCAAGTGTGTGTTATCATCGCCGAAAATTTCCAGTAACTGAAAAAAAAAAATATAAAATACGATTCAATTGTAATAACTTGCGTTCAGTAGGAAATGAAAATGATTTCAATGCATTTCTGTATTTCGCTCTTCACTTTAGAGCGTCAATCGATTTCTCTCCAAGAGAATTGCTCTCTGGGCTCCCTAGAAATGGGCGACATGTTTCTTTTCGCTCGGGTGCTGTCAGTTCAATCGAAGATGGCGTTGAAACAGCAAGCACTCCACGGTTTTACGGTTTGACCGTACCTATTAAGGTGAATATGAATTGAAGCCACACCTGGAATTTTCAAGAGCACAAATCTGGAAAATCAGATTCTCTGTTTAAGCTGCAAACTTGATCGCTTATGATGACTAATCGATAAAATTTTCAACGTGATCAGTTGTCTGGTTCTTCAGATTTTTCATTTCACTTAATTTTTTTATTATGAAAATGGTGTGGTTATGATTCATCTTCACGTTGACCAGTTATACCAACCATTGTATCATTGATCTATAAATGGACCTAGAATTATCATTACAAATTCGATTTTTTAACAATATACCAAGAGCGAAGAAGGGTTTATGAAAAGCCAAAAACTTTGACTACGAAATTTATTGATTGCCATTTATCACGGTCATATTAATTTTGAAATTTATTATTGGGTTCCATTGACGAGTCCAAAACTAGACAATTATTGAAAACGACATGAGAAACTTACGCCTTCCTGCGAAACCAATCTCAAACAACATTGACACCCCTTTCGAAGGCCAAGTGCATCGAACTAAGCAAAAGGAGTTATCATGGTGTGCAAAGTAGTGCCTGCAATGAAGTGGATAAGTAATAAAAAAAATCGTTGCGCCGTCCGTTGTGTGCACATTGCTTCAAAAGCTTCCATAATGCGGGCATCCGCCTTACTCGCCTTGACTTGTACCCCTAATATCCCCTCAAACACATGCACAAAAACTGAACGATTCCACCTTCATGGCGGAGGCTGGCCCGAGGGATGTGGCGGACTTTGCCCTCAGTCATCAAGCAGTCATTAAATAATTCATCGTGGAAATTATGATATAATTAACAAGAAAATTTTTTAATTGAAGTGGAGCTTTCTGCTGCCTCTTGATTTCCTGCGCGCCTAGATTCCTAATAATGTTTGAGGCCTGCCATGGCAATTTGAGTTGGAAAATCGACCGACGTCAAACGGAAGGTGGAACCGCGAAAAAGGCTTGGTGGGACTGTTCTTTGCATTCAATTGGTCTGGCATGGCTGCTTATTGCAGACTAATGAGGAATATGGACGAACTGTAGGTTACGGCAAGCTTGAGAATTACAGAAATATGTAGGGAAACATGCCATGTTGATATATTTTTCGGATTCGATAAAATCGGTGAATCGATTCGTCAAGTCAAATTTTAATCAATTCAGTAATATAGAAGTTTAGGTATAACATGACCAACGCTAGTAAAAATGTACAACTAATGAGTGACATTAGGGATAATTCAAAACTTGTAGTAACCTTTTGAGTTGAGGTAGGATGGTTGTAAATAAAAATAAAAAATTAAGACCCAATCTCCCATATCTTTTGTACCATCCTTCCGATAAGAATAGTGTTTAGTGAAATTTCCAATTTTTTCAGTGGTTATTTAAAAGTGGCCCAAAATAATGTAGTTTGTGTACTATTTAACTAAACTTCTTCAAAAATCCCAAGCAAATATATTTCATTTTTTCAGATCTGCTATTTATTTCTTCAGCAACTTTATTTATTATGATTTTAAGAATGAGTTTATCCTATGAGATAATAAATTTCAACCTATATTACAGTACTTATCATGTTTTGAACATTTTTTAAAGCTTCTCCTTAGTAGTTTTCACATAAACCTACATCGTCTTTGGGCTATCTTTCAATCGCCACCCACTTAAAAAGTTGAAAACTTCACAGATCGCTAATTAAATCAATGTAAATTAAATCAGATTATTAAAATTGCTTTTTTCTATCGACTGTTATGAATTCAAACATAAATCTGTATATCGATACTGAAGGTGTTTCTTTCTTATGATGTACTGTTGGAGTTCTGCTTTACCAACTCTTCGTGTATATAATTAAGGGGGCAGGATTCGTCATTGATTTAAGAATTTTCAAAAGCAGTATGTTTGTACAAAATCAATAAAATTTAGATGAAAATGTGTTTACTGTACCGTAAATTTGGGTGAAATTGATCAGTAGGCTTAAAGTGATCACAATGTCACAGATTTTATTTCTTGCTAATAGAGCACATCAATGCAACATATAGCTAATGAACGTTGTTTGCCATAACTATTGTCGAATTCTGTGTTGTGATTTTTTTTTTTGTATTAAAGAATGTTTATTTCTATGAAAATAATGTAAAATTCCAACATTGTGTTCGGTGTGGTATTAACAGACATCTAAAAACTATGTTAAACGAGGATTTTGAAATGGTGTCAACCTGAAAAATTGGGAGAATGCTTGAAATGTATCCCAAAACAGATTTTATCATCGAAATTCATACCAATTAGCTCAAATTGTTCAAATTATTGATTTTTTGTTAGATATTGAATGATTCCTTTGGAAATTACCTACATTTAGGCGTTTTCTGCGGTGGTTTTGAATTTTAATTGTTTATTATTTCCATAAATATTGCATTGTTAGAAATTTGGCAAGTATATTTGGATTCAGAGAGCTCAAATTTAGTATGTAGAGTTATATTCAAACCTAACAATAATTGTTTTGTCAAGTGATCAATTTTACCCCGAAATGGGATTTGCAAATCACTTAATCGGATGGATTTTTCTAGTTCGTTTGAAAGAGCATTCGAAAACACGACCGACGGTACTAATATCGAGAATTAACATGAAATAAGCACTACGTAATTTACGAAATTGTAAGCAGCAAAACAATGCGACGCAAACGGCAAACAACAAACACAACTCATTACTCAATAATTTTCAAAAAAATATAACTTAGAAACGGTTTGTCCGGTCAGTTTGGTGTCTTCCGCAAAATTTTAGGTTATTGTTGAGAAATCGTATTTTTGATTTTTTTTTTTTATTTTTTTATATGTTAACGAAAAATGCTAGTCTTTTGCACAGTGGGTTAAGATGGAGAAATCATGGACAAAAAAATTATGATATTTTTTTAAAAAGGTGAATTTTTTAAAATGGTCATAATAAACTTTTTAAATGTTTTTCAACTCGATTTTATGAAAGTACGCAATATTTACAGGCTAACTTTTACCGTTTTAAAGATACAGCGATTTTAATACAAAATTATGATATTATTTTCAATTTTCGGTCATTTTCGAATGTTTTTTGAGGCTCATAAACCTAGAAATTTGTTCATTGTCTGAAAGAGCAGATAATTTTTGACTAAAATGTTTGAAAAAATATTGAATGGTAAAAAAATATGCCCTGTAAAAATGATAAATTTATTTTTTTAACGAAACACAACTTCAACATTCAACATTGTGATATTTTGATATGTAATTAACGAAAAAATATGGGACAAAATGTTAAAAGTTAATCAATAACAAAATAACGAATATAAAACAATCAATACGTGAAATGCATTTATATCGATTTAAGATAATGAAATATTTCCATTCGAAAACAAAAGCTTTATGAGTAGAGGAGTAACGTGCCCAGTTGTCTCACATAAATATACCTGATGTTTTCTTAAAGTACAGCATGTTGGTATATTTTTGTGATCGGACAGAAACGTACCTAATAGTTGATTCAAGTGCCCATGTTGGTATAAAAAAGAGCTGATGCAGCAAAGACACAAGCAAGCGATAAACATGCAAGTGATAATCAAGTGAAAAGTAAAAGATAGCTTAGAACAATGAAGTATAAAATGAACACCATCTACAAAGGTTGTGTAAATGTGTTTTCAAAAAAGTGTTCAAAAAGTTACCGAAATCTCACGGAAAGTAATATTGCCAAATTAGTTGAACTAGGATTTGCAGATGAAAATCAGCTTAAAAACAATTTGAAATTTGCGATTCGTGTCGTTTACAATTGGCCAAAAGAACAGCATTATCAAGCAGTAATGATTTTTCAAATAGTGAAGAGGAAGATGTTTGCATGGAAGAGGAGACAATAGAAGCATCAGCATCAGCAACTTCAATACAGTCAACGGATTCCAATATGAATATGAATATTCCTAGTCAGGAGTCATTGGAAGCAACGTCAGCAACTTCAATAGAATCAACGAACTCCAACTTGAATGTTTCTAGTAAGAAGCAACGTCAGCAACATCGTTTGAGACAATGGATTCCAACGTCCCTGAATACATCCAAAAAGTGAATATCGATATTTTCAATGAGTCAATATCAAGTATACTCGTAGCGCTGATCGATAAGACAAACACAACACATAACATAACACAAATTTTCTTTTCTTATGCAACTACAACAGAGTATGAACATATCAAGGAGCAGCTTAATGAACAATATTCGAAAGCAACTATTGATGAGCATGAGCATGAGCATGAGCATAAATGACCGTACAATTCGTAGTTGCTACTCCGTGATTGACCAGAACAATCGAAGTTGCACAGGGATTTAGTGAATGGGGCTTGGGATTAGCTTACCATTCATCAATGTGCACAAATCGAGAGCTCAAACTTAAGAAGTCAATAACGGCGCCGGCCACGTCCTTACGGTCATCGGGGAAGGGAAGGAATGTTAGTTAGACAACCATTGGTTTTAGAGACCGAAGAATCTTCTGCATCTCCATAGTTGTCATGGAAAGGATATTGGGTTAGTGGGATAAGGTAAGGATCTGGGAGTCATCTTTAGTTGATGATGCGATCCTTGATATATTCACGCCTGACCGGATTCGCGATATTATTTGATAAATGAATTGTATGCCGAACAAATGTCCATCGTTCGCCCCCGCAAGAGCAAGCAACGCGACCAAAGGATCAAACACTACTAACACTGATCACGCGATCCGCGACTCTTATATACTATCGTGCCGCGCGAGCGACGCGCAACACGATTGATCCTGCCCGCATCACTCGCCCCCGCAAGAGCAAGCAACGCGACCAAAGGATCAAACACTACTAACACTGATCACGCGATCCGCGACTCTTATATACTATCGTGCCGCGCGAGCGACGCGCAACACGATTGATCCTGCCCGCATCACTCGCCCCCGCAAGAGCAAGCAACGCGACCAAAGGATCAAACACTACTAACACTAATCACGCGATCCGCGGCTCTTATATACTATCGTGCCGCGCGAGCGACGCGCAACACGATTGATCCTGCCAGTTCCGTTTTAGCTATCGTTCAGAGAGGACGTCTTTCTATTGTGCGGAGTGTGAAACAAAAGTGATTTTTTCTCCAGTTTCGGCTGGTACGACAAACAATAAACCACAGAACAAACACGAAACAATGGCTTCATCGCCGTATCATCTAACGTCGAACGGACCACGTGTTAACACGTTGGTTATCGATCTTGCAAATTTGCCAGCCAAG
This sequence comes from Aedes aegypti, assembly GCF_002204515.2. NCBI lineage: Eukaryota > Metazoa > Arthropoda > Insecta > Diptera > Culicidae > Aedes > Aedes aegypti. The sequence goes on along the minus strand of NC_035109.1, from coordinate 205,444,908 downwards.
AAGATCAACATGGAAATGATTGCCAAGTTCATCCACGACAAGTTGAGAATTCAGTTTTCGAGCATTCAATCGCTACAGCATAACACAGGAAAGTCATTGGTTTTCATCGAGTGTCAGACGGAAGAGCTAGCCATAGCCGTTACCGAGCGTAATGACGGAAACTATGAGATCAGCGTGGACAATGTAAAATACAAGGTCAACGTATTCATGGAGGATGGCGCAACTACAGTTCGAGTACACGATATTTCACCGCAAACCGAAAATTCATCGATTGAAAAGGAATTGGAAAGATATGGGGACATTGTTTGGTTGAAGGAAGAGATGTGGACAGAGCCAGCCGTTCTGAAGGGTATTCCGAATGGTGTAAGATCGGTTCGTATCCGACTGCATACAGCGATTCCATCATACATCAACATCAATGGAGAAGTCACCCTCGTCACATACAAACACCAACAACAAACGTGCAGGCACTGCGGAAAACCAGTTCATTGGGGGCGGAAATGCATCGAAGCTGGCTACATGGAAATGCAATTGAATGGAGGTAATATCAGTGATAGGCTTAGAGCATCAGGTGTCGATTATGCAGGAGTATTGAAAACTTCTAATCAGACAGGGACTAGTCAGGAAATTCGTAATTCTGTTAGCAGTGAAGCAGAGAAGAATCGGGTAGACCCGAACTACACCAACCTAACACAATTATTCAACAAGAGTTCAAGTCAAGGTCAAGATAGAAAGAAAATAACTACTAACACCGTAGAATCAAACGAAAAACTAGCGATCAAGTCTACTAACACTAACACTAACTCAAAGTTTCAATCGCCAAGCGAAAACACAGAAAGCTCGGCTGCCAAAACTGCCACATCGAAACTAGCACGTGGTTCAATGGCTGTGAACCCAATCGCCTCTGGTATTGAGGTTTCGAACAATTTTGATGGTCTCGATATCTCGGATGATGATATGGATGGTACTCATGCAAGTGGTTGCAAGTCACCTTCGAGAAAGAAGATTGGTCTATCGGTGGATTCTTCTGAATAATCATAAAATGGATATGCTCTCGTATAATATTGGTACTCTAAACATCAACGGAATTGCAAATGAAAACAAAATAAATGCTCTGAGATCGTTTATCTATTTGATGGATTTGGATATTTTGATGTTGCAGGAAGTACACGAGCACATTACGATCAGCGGTTTTGACACTTTTTCGAATATTGATTTAAATAAACGCGGCACAGCAATACTAGTTAAATCTCATATCAACACCTCACATGTACAGAAAAGTATTGACTCCAGAGTAATAAGCTTAAAGATCGAGAATCACACAACCATATGTAATATTTATGCACCTTCCGGAACGGCTCAAAAATCTCTCAGAGAGCGGTTTTTTACAGACACTATTCACTACTACGTTAATAATGGAGACGGAAGGTTAATTGTTGGAGGAGATTTCAATTCGGTAATAGATAAAAAAGATGCAAACCACGGTTCGAATTTTAGTCAGTCGTTGAAGTTTGTTGTGCAATCATTAAAATTAAATGATGTTTGGCAAATAGTACACAAAAATGCAGTTGATTTCACTTTTATCAGAAGCGGGTCAGGAGCGAGGCTTGATAGGATTTATGTAAGCGATGATTTGAAAGGGTACGTGAGCAACGTGCGGACAAATGTTTGTGCATTCTCCGATCATAAAATTGTAATTTTGAAGCTTAAGTTGCCAAATTTGGGTAGACCATTTGGCCGAGGGTTGTGGCGTTTGAACGATTTGGCTTTGACGGATGAAAATCTAGCTGAGTTTAGAGAAAAGTGGATATATTGGGTAAGGCAGAAGCGATATTATGATTCATGGTTTTCCTGGTGGAATGAGTATGCGAAAATTAAAACAGTCTCATTTTTCAAATGGAAATATAGTACATTGAAACGACGTTATAGCGATACCATGGAGTTTTTTTATTCGGCGTTGAACATTTTATACAACGATTATTTGACTAATCCAGATGTTTTGAGTGAAATCAACAAAGTTAAAGCGAAGATGCTGGCGCTGCAAAAAGAAAGGTCAAATAACTTTTACGGTCGTTCTGAAACCTTCATCAGTGGGGAAAATTCTTCGATTTTTCAGTTAGGAGAACAAAAACAACATAGAGAAAAAACTCATATTAAAACTCTTCGTATCAATGGTCAAGATGAAGCGGATATTGAGATTGTCACTGAAGAAATCACCACATTTTTCAAAAATTTGTATACTAAAAGTAATGTAGTTATCGAAAATTCGTTCGAGCCGCAAAAGACTATACAAGATAATTTTCCAGCAAATAGTAGGTTAATGGATCCCATTTCAGAAGAAGAGTTGTTTCAAGCTATTAAAACGAGCCAGTCAAGAAAATGTCCTGGAAAAGATGGATTAACAAAAAAACTTTTATATTAAATGTTGGGAAATCATCAAGACAGAGCTTCTGTTAGTGGTAAATGAAGTGATTAACGGAAAAACATCAACCAAATTTTTAGAAGGAGTAATAGTATTGATCAGAAAGAAAAAAACAAACAATGACATTAGCGGATTTAGACCAATAACATTGTTGAACTTTGACTACAAGTTAGTTTCAAGAATCCTCAAAAACAGATTAGTTAAACTGAATGAAGCTTTACTATCAAATACACAGAAGTGTTCCAATGGTTCCAGAACTATCTTTGAAGCCACTTGTGGCATAAGAAATAAAATTGTGGAGATAAATTTGAAAAGAAAAAAGGGGTTGCTCATTTCTTTCGATCTTGAAAAGGCGTTTGATAGGGTAAATCAAGAGTATCTTTTAGCGACTTTATCAAAAATGGGAATAAATAACAGATTTGTTGATTTTATGAGGTTATGCCAGAATAACACGTATTCAAGGATTCTTATTAACGGTAATATGTCTGAAACGATTAGAATTGAAAGATCAGTACGACAGGGAGATCCATTGGCAATGATTCTGTTTTGCTTTTATCTTGAGCCTCTTTTGCAAAAGATCCAGAATATTTGTGAAGATGAAATGAACTTACTGGTAGGTTATGCAGATGACATAAGTCTGATCATTTTTGATGTGAGGAAACTGAGTGTAGTGAAACAAATTTTCGATAATTTTGAATTAGTTGCTGGGGCGAAGGTTAATTACAATAAAACGAAAGCAATGAGGATAGGATCAAATAATAATTTTATTTTACCTGATTGGCTGGAGCACGAAGAGTATTTGAAGATTTTGGGAATTTGGTTCAATAATAATAGCAACGCGATGATTCAAAAGAACTGGGACGAAATTTTACAAAATTTGAGGTATATGCTTTGGAATAGTCAATTCAGAAATTTAAATTTAATTCAAAAAATCATTTTCCTGAACACTTATGCGTCATCGCGTATGTGGTATACGGCATCAACGGTTTCGGTCCATAAGAAAACTCTAACAAAAATAAAATCGCTCTTTGGAAATTTTTTGTGGTATCGTTGTTCTTTAAGAATTTCTTTCAATCAACTGTGTTTGCCAAGGAAAAGAGGAGGTTTAGGTCTCATTTCACCAGAACATAAGTGTAAATCGTTGCTAATCAACAGATTTCTTCGACTGCGTCAATCGTCACCTTTCTTACATAATTATACTGATCGAATTGAAAATCCTCCAAACATGAAAAATTTACCGTGCAATGCACATTTTCTCAAAACTGTTTATTTAGAACTAGCGTATATTTCCGAAAACATAAAAAATAATCCAACATCTCAAAGCATTTATAATCATTTCTGTTCTAACTTACCTAAACCACATATAACGGAGAAATATCCACAATTTAGATGGGACATTATTTGGAAGAATGTATTCAGTAGACAGATTTCTTCAGACCATCAAGTAACATGGTTTCTCTTAATCAATGAGAAAATCATTTGTGCTGAAAAACAGTTTCGGTTTGGCAGTCGAGTATCACCAAACTGTGTTTATTGTCCTCAAGAGATTGAGGATTTGAAGCATAGGTTTTCTACATGCCCCAAAATTAGAAACTGTTGGTGGTTTACTGTAACACAAATTAAATTGTTAAACAGGCGTAAATTTAGAAACATTAGTTTTGATGATTTTAAATTTCCAGTTTTGAGAACATACAATCAGTTAGAAAGAAAGATCGCATCGAAAATGTTTTTAGAATTTTTAAGGTATGCTATTGAAAATGATAGAGAAGATGTATCTGTAGAAGAATTGAAATTCATTATAAATTGCAATATATAGGTTAATATATAAATAGAAGAATACACGATCACGTGCTTGTTTTGTAAAACAGAAAATTGTAATCATGTAACAAATCACAAAATAATGGAAATAAACACGTTTTAAGTAAGGAAAAAAAAAATCCTGCCCGCATCACTCGCCCCCGCAAGAGCAAGAAACGCGACCAAAGGATCAAACACTACTAACACTAATCACGCGATCCGAGGCATTCAAGCCAAATGTAATAAATATGTAAAATGTCTCTATCCCCTTATTAATAGAAAATCAAAACTTTGTCTTAAGAACAAGCTGTTGATATTCAAACAAATTTTCAGGCCAGCCATGTTGTATGCTGTACCAATATGGACTAGCTGTTGTAATACCAGGAAGAAAGCTCTGCAGAGAATTCAAAATAAAATTTTGAAAATGTTTCTGAGGCTTCCTCCCTGGTATAGTACCAATGAGTTACATAGAATATCCAATGTTGAAACATTGGAACAAATGTCAAATACAATCATTAATAATTTCAGGCAAAAATCGTTACAATCTTCTATTGCCACGATTAATGCGTTATATGTTTAGGTTAAGTTAGGTTAAGTATATTAAAAACGTTTTTTTTTTCTCTTATAAGCAGGTGAAATCAACTCACCTGTAAAAAAACTGAACTGCTACGGCAAATGAAATGTAATATGTTGTTAACAAAATGTTAATTAAATCTTAAATTTGTTTTACCAAATTAGGATGATAGTGTTGTTAAATAACACAGAACACCTAGATATAAGAAATGAATGTAATGTTTGGAATGATACTAATAAAGAAATTAAAAAAAAAAAAAAAAAAAAATCACGCGATCCGCGACTCTTATATACCATCGTGCCGCGCGAGCGACGCGCAACACGATTGATCCTGCCCGCATCACTCGCCCCCGCAAGAGCAAGCAACGCGACCAAAGGATCAAACACTATTAACACTAATCACGCGATCCGCGGCTCTTATATACTATCGTGCCGCGCGAGCGACGCGCAACACGATTGATCCTGCCCGCATCACTCGCCCCCGCAAGAGCAAGCAACGCGACCAAAGGATCAAACACTACTAACACAAATCACGCGATCCGCGACTCTTATATACTATCGTGCCGCGCGAGCGACCTATTCGAAAGCAACTATTCATGGAACACAAAAATACAATTCATTTATTCCAGTTTCCGTAGATAAAATAGAAGTTAGGCAATTTTCAAACTGTAATGATAGTAAAAAATTGTAAACATTATGAACAAGTAAGAAATCTGTATCAAAATAGGACGCTCCATCATTGTATAATAACATGAAATAAAATGCTTTCAGAAAAGAAATATTCTATATTTTATCAACTCGAAAAACATCCGAAAACAACCAGAAGTTGTAAATTTTCAGTAAATTTAATTTTAAAATCGCTGTATCTCGAAAACGGTAGCAATTAGCAAAATTTTTTCATATACCTTTTTTGTTGCAAATTTTGCGTACTTTCATAAAATCGGGTAGAAAAGCATTCAAAAAGTTTATTTAGACCATATTGAAATATCAACCTTTTTTTTAAAATTCATAACTTTTTTGTCCATGATTTCTCCATTTTGACCCACTGTGCAAAAGACTCCATTTTTTGTCTACTTTAAAATATAAAAAATATCAAAAAAACGATTTTTAAGAAAATGGATTTTTAAGCTTTATTTTCGAAATAAAAAAAAAATACAACATGTTTTACAGTGTATATTTTTTCAGATAGTTCCAACCAGTGGCGCAACCAAAGGGGGGTTTTGGGGGTCAACACCCCTCCCCCAGAGCCGAAAAAATATAAGGCTTATCTTGTACATTTCTGTAGTTCATAAACATTCTACAATTATGGATCAGTAATTTAGGCTCTTATTAACACTCTGAGATTCAGTGGTTATAACAGCAACATTCTTATTCTATGGTTTCTTTATATTCTTAGTCCCCTGAAGAGGTTAATAGAACAAAAATATTTGCAAACTTGTACTATAATATAGTACTGAACGAAATATAGTACAAGTTGGTCGTTTTATCAAAACAAAATGGTCGAGTTTGGAGAATTGGATCTCGGCTTCTAGTACTTGGATTGACTTAAAATTTACATCCTAACATGGAAATACATAGGTTAGCCGGAAATTCGCAACTTTAAAAAATCAATCTTTTGAGTAATAATAAATCTTGAAATTTAACAAAAAACACAAAAATTAAACTGTTCATTCCACTATTTTGCGAAATTGATCAATAATTCAAACTGTTTTTAGAACTATACTATTTAGTAAAAATTTTGTATTCAAATAAAATCAAAGTGAAAGTTAAGACATTTTTCACACGATGCAAAGCATACGATGACAAAGAAGTTAGTGTTTAAAATATCATGAATTTTCTGCTGAGTGAAATGATGTGAAGTGAGTGAAAGCTTATTTATGAATTTCTGTGCAAATTACAAAAAGCCCACTAGAAGGCAAGACCCAGGTCTCCAAGTTTGATCTTTTAATATGAAAAGTGACCCGTAGGCAATATATTCTGTTCAGTGCTGTAAGGCTATAATATTGTTTTGCCTTTTTTGAAAACTTAACTGAAGCATTTGTGTCAGAAGTTGGCCATCCATTTAAATATATTGGGGAAAAGGTCCCACAAGGGAACCACCAGCTCGCCCAACTTTACGGCGAACCCAGTATCTAGAAGGTGGCCAAAGCTGAGAGGATACGATGGGCAGGGCATGTTGCAAGAATGCCGGACAGCAACCCTGCAAAGATGGTGTTCGCTTCGGATCCGGTTGGTACAAAAAGGCGTGGAGCGCAGCGAGCTAGGTGGGCGGATAAAGTGCGTATCGATTTGGCGAGCGTGGAGCAGAATCGAGGATGGATAGATTCAGTGTTATCTGTTTTGATGTTAACTAATTAAATGAATGAAATGAAAATGCCATCTTTTCAATTACAACCAAAGTCGTCAGCTGTATGCCACCTGTGGTTTAAAAATGGCGGAATGAATAATCTGGCTGATTGGATTAACTTTCTTCTAGATACCTTGCTTTGAACCGTGGTCTTAAGCCAGACGCCCCCTCCCCCTTTGAGGCTCAAGAATCCATCATTCAATCATCAGCTATCATCATAAATGAAAAACCAGTTTTTTTTTCGTTCAAATTTAAAGATAGCCACATGAGAATCTATCACTGCATTACAGAGAGCAAGTGCAATACAATGATAGAATGTTATATACATTGCTTCGGTTTTGAGCAAAACAACTGGTTTTGAACATTTGTAAAACGATGATGGTTATTTTCTTCTTAAATGACTACTTAATATATTGACGTTCCCCAATGAAAAAAACTGACTCTAGTGGTCTGGGACAATTTCAAATCAAACTTATATATTCTTCTTTTCAAATCATGCGAGATAGCCGTTATCGTTTCAAGGAATACATAGAATATTAGGCTATCTTTCTATTTTATATTCTATATGACATAATTGTTATTTTCCGATGATCCTGAACTTTCTGGAAAGGCACTGATAGAAGCGGTAATATATAAAATGTCTAATAACGCTTTTTTGCAATTTCTCATCGTAATAGTTTTTTTTATTAAGCCAATCCGTGACGAAACAGCCTACTTTCCTCCACTGAACTAGGGTAACCAATATATTTTGGACCTCTATATATTTTGGACCCCCTCAGTTATTTTCCTGCAAATTTCCCAGTTTAAATCGAAAGACCAACTCAATTTGCATACCATTTAGAAAGATAGGACTAGTTCGCACTTGCATCAACCGTGCAGTGTGGTAATAGCCATGTAATGAATTTTCTATAACAAAACTGTTTTGAATAATGTAATAATATAATAATGTAACAGTTTTCGAAAAAAATGTACAGTTCATTCTGTAAAAATCATCATTCTGCAACTTGTTGCGTAATAGTAGTTTTTGCAATTCCTCATCGTAATATATTACCCTATAGGCTGTTTTTCATACCGCCAATCTGTCATGAAACGGCCTACTTTCTTGCACTGAAACATGCAGTGCGGCAATGGTCATTACGCAACGCATTCTCATAATGCAACTGTTTTGAGTTGCGTAATGAATCATTACACAACAATTTTTCAGAAATTGTTAAATAATGGTGAATGAATTCCGATATTATTTCTGATGCCCTCAAGTGGTCTTCAACGAAATTGCAAAAAATGTTTACAGCGATTTTTACAGCACTCGTCGTAATTATCCTACTCGGCAAGCCTTGTAGGATAAATTTACCATTCGTGCTGTAAAAATCATCATTCTGAAACTTGTTCCGTAAACTACTATTACGGAACAAGTGCAGAATGATGATTTTTACAGCACGAGTCGTAAATTTATCCTACGAGGCTTACCGAGCACTGCACTGGTTTCAGTTGCGTAATGACTATTCCCGCACTGCATAGTTCAGTGCAGGAAAGTATGCCGTTTCATGACAGATTGGCGTGATGAAAAACAGCCTATTACGATGATAAATTACAAAAACTTATATTTTGCAATTTCTTATCGTGATTACGCCAATCTGCCATGAAACGGCCTACTTTCCTGCACTGAATTATGCATAACGCAACTAAAATTCGTTATAGAAGTTGATTATAGCACTCTTTTGGAGTGTCCAACTCGTTTAAACTGTCCAAAGCATCGTTGGGTAAATGTACGACTCGTGCTTTGAAAATCGCCATTCTGCAACTTGTTGCATAAACTACTATTGTAATTGCCAAATAAATTTGAAAAAATCCTTAAAAATTACCATTTTCTGGCTGAAACACCAAATAATTGACGTTTACAGTGGCTAGATTCATAGACAACAAGATTATGAATATCTCGTTAGACATCCCACCGAATCAATTGAAGAATATTTCATTTGTGTTCGGAATATGAGTCAAAACGGTATTGGCCTGCACGACATCGCGGGGTTCCAAGTTTACATATACAACAATTTAGACAAACTGAAACATAAAAGACATGGTCTTAAGTTTAGATGATGAGTTAATAAATAAATAATACATATATCTTAAAATAACAATTCCTGTGCTTTTTTTTGTTGGAGTAACGAATTGAGTCCTTTAACTATACTGCCTATTATCGGATCGGAGCAATGTGATCTGCTTCGCGATACGTTCAAAATATGTGATTTTAATTCTTGTCATCCATGGCGTTGCGATTGGCTAAAACTGTTCGAATTAAAATATCGTCTCTTACATACAATTTATATACGAGAAATATTAAATATACAACACAAATTAAATTTTTACATATTCTTTGTAACTTTGTTACATACTCTCGAAACTTTAACAAATTCCATTCCTGAATCGAGAAAAAAATTAACTGAAAGCTTTCTTTGCCGATTAACCATTTTAGATTGTTTATGCTATATCATAAAGCAGATTTATTGGTATGTTTTATGCTGTACAAATGTCGACAGCTGTCGTAATATCAGGAAGAAGGCTCTTTGTTAAAATTGTTGCAGTTTTCTGTTCCCACGATAACTGTTAACTGTATAGGTTATAATACTTTTTTATCTTGCCAGTGAGTGATTTCAATTCGTCTGTAACATGTCTGACAATTTCAGTATTTAATTTAATAATTAGTCGCGAATGAAACGTAACATGCTTTCACAAAATTTTAATGTTTCAATCTAGTAAGTAAATTAAGATGATAGTGTTACCTAGAAAACATAACACCTAGATTTAAAATCAATATATAATATTTGAGATAATATTTATGTATGAGATAAAAAATAGGAAGTCTGGAAATAAATTGGTCATGATGAAAGCGCTTTCTTACCTACAAAAACCCAGAGGATTATGATTTCCACTTACCAGCTCTTAGCCATTATGTTTCGTGTTGCGGCTATGCCAGCTTATGGCACACACTGGTAAGCTTCCAGTTTTACTTTCCATTTTCAGCAGCGCCTCTCGTGGCCAATAGCATAAGCATGTATTATGCTCGTCGCGTGACATCGATCTCATTTTACTGCCATACGCATGCAACAAAGATATTGTAAGAGGGGCAAACCCAAAGTTCCCGGATATACAAGGTAACGGATTCCAGGTATTAGCAAACAAAACAATAGTTATGAAGTTTTGAATAAATAATTTTTATGTGAATATATTTTTTCAATGATTATTTTTAAAGAAATTTGGACTTTAAACATTTAGTCTATCATTAATATATTGCATTTAACTCATTTTCCCCAACATACACATCATAATACTGGATGAAGCGCAATTTTAGAAATTGGTTTGCCTTAGCGCAATATAGAATTTTGCTGAAATATCGGTTTATAGAATATGAATAAAAAATCTTAACTAATGAGGATGTATCTGTGTCCCTATTTTCGAATATTTAGGGCAAACTTATTAATAATGGTATACTTACCCTATTCAATAAATTCAAGGAAATACAAATCAGTTGTAACTACAATGCAGAATTATGACTTTTCATTATGTTATTAATCTGTTTTATTTTGGCAGAATTATGTATACAGAGTCTGTGAATCTGTTTATTTTATTTTATTATTTAAGCTAATGTAACGAATAAAGTATTTAAAGTATTTATTAATAAATTTATTAATAGTTTTAGGCAAACAATGTTCTATTGTTCTATTTCTACAAAAAGTGTTACATATTAAGGTTAAGTTTATTAAAGTTACCCATACAAATAAAACCTTATTTGAGTTTTGAAATATTCGTTCGAAATTTGTAGTTACGCCTTTTTCAATTTTTCAGCCTGATTTCTCTTTAGTACACCCGATTCTGTTTTTGCACGGGGGATGCCGAAGACTCGTACATTCTTTCTCTTGTTAATCACAAGCTAGAATTAGTTTAAAATGCTCAATTTTACATGCTCACTAGCGCCACCAAGCGGCAAAATAGCGAACCAAACTATTGGCTCTCGGGATGTCCTTGATCCCCTGAACAACTTTGCTGAAGATCGCTTCTTTGCAAGTCGTAAGGATCTCGAGACATAGAAATGTGAATTTACCTGTTTTGAGGTGATGCTAAACTTTTCAGGGTGATTCAATATTCAGCTGAGTGTTGCAATACTTATTTTAGTGAGTCCGTATTTATGACGGGTAGTGTATGAATGTAATGACCTATAAATACTTCCAACTACAAGAATAACGAAATGAACTAGAACTACTACTAAACAGCCCAATGTTATTGAGACTTACGACAATTGACATTTAATACTCAAATCTTACGTAAAAGACAGGTGCAATCACAATAGCTTGACTAAAAAGGACACTTGAATGATAAATTATTCAAAATCATTTCGAGTAGACAGTATTAGAAATCATACTACTACACTACTATTTCAAACACAAATTCTGTTGGAGTTGCTGATTACACAGCGTAACAAAAATGACATTTTTGCGTGTCTCAATGATCAAATTATGTGTCTCTACTAGATTTGGGGTTGCTGTTACTGATGCTGTTCTTAGAAATGTTCCAGCACGTCACAATTTTTAGCTACAGGTCGCAACTTTGGCATAAAACACTGTTTTCATAGATGTTTACATGAAATTTCAAGTATAATTAATCAATTTTTTTGTGATCTAATCCCCTAAGCATGCAAAATATGACTTTAACTTTCATTTCGGATATAAGTTGGTTGAAATTGCTCGAAAACATTTAGATTAAATCGATTTTTCCTACATGCTTGCAGTTCCCATACAAATTTCCTTGTTTCTCTTATATGGCAAACTACAATACTTTTCAAAACCATAAAAAAATAACTTTTGAGCATCAATTGTATTACGAACTTTGTTGATAATAATTGTTATACACATGAAGTTTGAATTCTGCGGCAATTTAAGCAAATACATTGCCATACAAGCTGACAAACTTGCATGCAAGTTGGGTGAAATAGTCGAATTTCGCATTTTCAGCAATCAATATCTCAAAAACTAGACGTGCTACGACATTTTTGAAAACGGCATTGGATTCAGCATTCCTTAATTTAGTAAATAGCGGTATTTTGATGCTGGAGACAACGTGTTCCGCAGGGTTTAGGGACAAAATGTCGAAAGACAAAACGTCGAAACCCAAAACGTCGAATCCCAAAACGTCGAAAGCGACAAAACGTCGAAGAGACAAAACGTCGAAAGCAGTCATTAAGCGTTGCCAAGGAAAAAATAGTTGCGATGCAAACGGTGTTGGAAACAGCAAAAATTCTATGGACTCTGATGAAAAATCGAAAATTTTCAGAAGTGTCATTTCTGGTCAGAGAAGAAGCAATGCAGTACTTCGAGAGGATGATTGAAAATTAAGTCTGAGGTAAAAGTCGGTAAGCTTTCTTTCGTTTTTCTTCTGGACTCACATAACGGCAGATGAATGGTCCTTGGCAGTGAACAATACTAACTTTATTTCTACGAACAAAATTTCCTTTCCACCAAAGCAAAATGAGTGTGGAACTCCAACAATTTTGTATATTTGGGGCGTAAGCTTAATATGGTTATACTTAAAAAAAGCTTTTTTATCTAAATAAGCTCAATTGTTTAATTAAGTTTGTGAATGTTTTGAAGTTAAAAAACTTCTCAAAAATCAATGCAGCAATTGATTCAATTTATTATTTTGCTTTTCGGGAACAGAAATTCTTCATTAAAATACAGTAAGTTTTTAATTGAAATGACTTCTATACATTTGACGCACTGATTTATTTGTAGAGCATGTATATTGTTATATCGTATCAACTACAGATAGTAAGAACAATGCAAGCATCAATTGATAGCTTCATTTCAAAACACAACCCTTACAGCCCCCTTCCAAAGTTTTTCTGAAAATACACTTCGATGAGAGACTCTAATAATCATTTTATAACCTGAAGATTATTCGAGAGAGTTAGAAACAAAGGGATATAAGTGTAAGTGTTGGACGAAAAAAATCACCCAAAAATACCGTTGGAAAGTTTGGAAACTGTTTTTTTTTAAGTTTTTTGTATATGAAACTGAAAACCAACCAAAATGTCATTCGCACCCTTTTGCGTTTGGGCCCCTCAATAAAAAATAACTGTTCAAAGCATTGTTTAGTTTTTGAATATTACGTTACATTTAAATCTATTTCCTTCGAATTCCTTGTAAATCGAATAGATAGACGTTTTGTTTGACATAGGGAGAGTGTACCAGTTATGGCCATAGTGGTTCCATATGTGACATTTTGATAATTTTCACATTTCAAGTCTTTTTGAATGCTTTGACTTCCAGATATATCTTACTGCAACACACAAACAACTACTTGTTTTTTTTTTTCTTTTTAACGTTTTGTCATTTCGACGATTTGACATTTTGTAGCGGTCCGAGCTCCGCGGCACTGGTTTTTCGGATCATTGAACAATCAATATCTTCTCCTGCACAATTTTATTTATTATTAGGCTGAGCTCCACTGTTGGGGGGGGGGGAGGTTTCGTTAATGGGGAAAGTTTTATAGATGTTCACACTAAAAGTCGTCACAATTCACTAGCTTTCCGCCCTTAGAATCGTTCTTAAGGGGACACGGGAGACCGTGTTATTTTCCCTATCTTTCGTCTCACTCTAACAATAATCATCAAAACTTTGTGGAAGCAAATCTCGAGTTTTAGTGAACCGATGAAGCTGAAAATTTATCGGGTTGTGCACTACATATATAGAGTCATAGTGATACATTTTCGCATCGATATATGGAGTGGTTCTTGGGATTTGCTTCTTGAAATGGATAGGGTGATTATGATGACGTCCCGTGCGGCCTTAAGGAATCGATGGAGACACTTTCACTTTTCCCTCGATTCTGATCGCGTATGTGGGTGGTTCCACCAATTTCCCGAAATATACTTTAGCCACCTTATATCACTATCAAACACTCTCGACCCGGAATGACCTGCTCGTCAATTTTGGCAGAAAATGCCCACTGAACTTTGAACGAAAATGTCGAATACAAAAAGTAGGTTTAACCCGAACGCCACACCTCCTGGAACGAACCGTCAGAACTGGGGGGCCTCACCGCCAGCGATCTGGGCGTTTTATCGCGCTCCCGCGGGGAACTCAATCTGAAAATAAAGAGAGGAAAGAGAAATACCAAAACGAGCGTCGCTCTGGCTCGGTTAGTGCAGCCATGTGACCGAGACTTTGTTGGGGCGTTCAGTCAGCGCTGTCGGGTGACACACAAACAAAATTAAAACAAAAACATTCTCCGGCATTGGAGCACGTTAACGAGCAACAAGCAGTAAGGTTCTTGTCTTCTGCTTCTATCGCTTGTTTCTAGTTAACCTAGTGAAAACCCACATCTGATGAAATCCACTAACTTGCGTGGAACATCATCGAAAAAATAAAAGAGTTCTTTCTTAGATCAATGGTGATCATTGATCTTTCGAATTATTCAATACGGGGAGGGGAATGCTTCCTTCGGTCGGCAGGACCGCTACAATTTTATCCTTTTGACGTTTTGTCCTTTCGACGTTTTGGCATTCGATGTTTTGGCTTTCGGCATTTTGTCTTTCGAAATGTTGTCTTTCGACGTTTTGTCCCTTCGACGTTTTGTCCCTTCGACGTTTTGTCCTTTCGACGTTTTGGCATTCGACGTTTTGGCATTCGACATTTTGTCTTTCGACGTTTTGTCACCCAACCGTTCCGCAGTGTTATGCTTTCTTTTCTCAGAAGCAAGGGAATATGGGTACTTTTCAAAAACGCGTACAATACAAACAGTGTTCATGTAGGCGCCATTGCCTTGTCCGTCTGAGTATTGGTCGTGGTAGAGGGGAAACTTGGCAAAAGCCAGACCGAGGTTTCAGCCTTGCGAGTAAAGCTGTCAGCCAGCTCTAACTGAATACAAAAAAAATGAATTATCCAATGTAGTTTTCGGACAAAATGTTTATTAAACCAAAAGGCACATCTTGAACATGCGTGTTTCAAGTTTTTGTGAAGTGAAAAACTTCGATAAAAAAAACTACAGTATTTCACAATTTTTAATAAACATTTATTTATATTTAAGCACAACCATTTTTTTTTTTGAGAAAAATATGCTCCTAACCGATACAAGCAACTTTGGTGAACATTTTGACAAACTACAAATGACCCTTCTTCTTGCTTTGGTCAAACAGTAGTTCTTCGAAAAAAAAATGAGGGCTCGCGTATTGTATTACAAAGCAATAGTTCAGTTTGGTAGCGATTTGGTAGCATTAATTTATTAGGAACTAGTGGTCCCGGCAAACTTCGTCTTGCCATCAAGTAGGCTGTTGAAAAATTTCATGGAACCTCTCACACAACATGACATATTAGTACTCCTCCGTTATACCAAACTTTCCCACAACTTCCCTAAACTTTTTTGTTACACGAACACGTCGGAGCCCTTCAAGAACACAACAGTGAATGAATTGTGCAAATCGGGTGTCCCTTTCTGAAATTATTTCGTGACATACAAACACCACTCCATTTTTATTTATATAGATAGAAGATAGATAGATTGACAATTTAATAGTTTCTTTCTCTTTAACGGCAAATATGGATTAATGGCATTTGTATGTTACAGATAAGCCTTGTATTGAAGCCTTCTTAAGACGAAAGGTTGACATGTGACTTTTAAAAGGATTCATGTTTGATTAGGCATCATTTCGACTTCGTTACTTGCAATATTGATTTGTTTCTTGTTGCATATTCCATAATTTGAAAACCATAAAAATCAAGCTAATGATAATTCATCAATGTAAAGCTTAAGAAAATTCAATCGTGAAGCTTTACAAAGTACACCTTTCTAAAAAAAATGTCTACCTCAAAAGTTATCCAGCAACTTATATCCAAATAGAATCATCGAATGTATTGATTAATTTCGACTGTGATTTTTATCTCCATGACGAGTTGTATACCTATTATGCCACATGAAAACTGTTGCTTTTTTTCAAAATAGAAAGTGTTTTGAACTTAGAAGACGCCGATTACAAATCAATCTTTACAGGAAGGAATGAAAGGAGTTAAGCGTTACGGATCGTACAAGCATTACACAATTTTCTATATTTTGTTGCTTTTTTAAGGTCACGTAATAAATGAACGCTGCCAAATCTTTAAAAACATGAATTGGATACATTTTTTTTACTTTTTTTATTCTCTTTATAAGTAGCATTTTAAACATTACATTTATTTTTTAATATCTAGATGTTCTGTGTTTTTAAACACTACCATCCTTATTTAATACAACAAAATTAAGTTTTTATTAACATTTTGTTAACAACATATCATATTTCATTTGCCGTAGCAGGTCACAATTTTTACAGAATCACACCAGCTTATAAAAGAAAAAAAAACACTTTCAATTACCTTAACGTAACTTAAACTAGATATATAACGCATTTATAGTGTCAATAGAAGATTGGCAATAGAAGATTGCAACGAATTTTCAATAATTTTATTCGACATTTGTTACAATGTTTCAACATTGGATATTCTAGATGCAAAATTCGTTAATCCTCTCTTTGTCGCCACAACGCTTGAGCATCGCGCTGATGCTGTGTACGAAGGGCCACTTTTGTGTACAAAATACAACAGCAAGAATACTGAAGTGAGCAATTCTCGCTGAAACCAGGCCGCCATCGGCACCCTTCGTTAGAATTCCAATTTTATGTCACTGATCGCTAGTTTCCAATAAAACTGAAAGGTGGTCCTTTCGGTTTTCTCAAATTGGTGAACCCCTCGCACGCCAGCTAGCTAAACAGTTTGCGAAAAAGCCCATTTTTTGATAAATTTGGGGTATTTATTCACGTGATATGTCTCATATTTCTCTTGAAACACATAGCAAACTAAGTGGCATCGTATGAAAACTTCATTATTTGTTGTACAAAAATGATGTTTGCATTGATTGCACTCGCCATATACGTCAAAATCGCAGAACATGATTTAGAAAATCGTTCATTTCATAGGGTAAATACCATTGCTTAGTTTTTGTAGCCTATCTTACGCAATTTTTTCCCAGCTTTCTGATGGTGATCTCAGAATTCAAAACGAGCGGTGCGCTAATGAGCATGATCATGAGCATGATTGACCGCCTGCAGTTGCTACTCCGTTATTGCAAGAACAGCTGTACTTACACAGGGAACCAACAGACACTACTCGAGATCAGTAGCATCCTCAATGTGTAAGTACTGGTGCTCTCATTATTATAACAAACAATACCGGCGCCGGCTGCGTCCGAATGCAGGTCAATTTGGGAATGGGAGGGAAATGTTGACGTGTTACTTGCTTTACAGAAGCCGAGGAGTCCTCTGCACTTCCACAAGAAAACACTGGGAGTTTGGATATGGGAAAGGATTCGTTTTGGTAAACGATAAATATATAATTCGAAATGAATACGTGAGCATATACACGAATGACCGACACTGATAGTGCGGTTACTACGCAAACCGGACACGATACTGATTTCGTTGCTCACTCGACAGTTGCATACAACAGGTTCAACGTATCAAACTCTACTGACGCGTTTTTTTGTTTTTCACCGGCACACTTCGTTTTTCCTTCCGCGTAACGCGAACCGGACACAATGGATTCGGATTCCGTCGCTCGTCCACAAAGGAACATGCAACAGATTCAACGGATCCAACACTACTGACGCGTTTGTTTTTTTTTCACCGGCACACTTCGTTTTTTCTTCCGCACAGCGCACCTTCAGGACACCTTCAAAACGAGCGCTGCGCTAATGGTGAAAAAACGATTTTTCTAACAAAATTTAAGATGGCGGCCGAATTCAAAATGACCGCCAAAATTTGTTTAACTTCAAATGAAAACTATATCCTTTCTCTATACGATGCCACTAAGTTTGCTATGTAATTCTAGGGAAATATGAGACATATCACTTGAGGAAATACCCCAAATTTATCAAAAAATGGGATTTTTCGCAAACTGTTTAACTAGCTGGCGTACGAGGGGTCCATCAATTTGAGAAAACCGATAGGACCACCCTTAAGTTTTATCGGAAACTAGGGTAGGTGTACCAGTTATGGCCATAGTGGTTCCCTATTTCGCCATAACTGTGATAACTTGAATGCCTCCATATTTTGAAAAGTTTTGTGTGTTTTAGCAGTAAGAAATAGTATATAGCTTGATGTTAAAACATTCAAAAAGTTTAAAAATGTGAAAATCACCGACATTTCACATATGGCCAAATAGGGAACCACTATGGCCATAACTGGTACACTTTCCCTAGCTATATGTGACATAAAATTGGAATTTTAACGATGGGTGCCGATGGCGGCCTGGTTTCAGCGAGAATTGCTCAATTGTTAATATGGCCAAAAGAAGAAAAAGGACCGTTTCTCGTTTAATTTATGATCTCGTTCTAAAAGCTATTGTTAACCAAGTGTGTAGCTACTAGTTACTGAGCAAACAATGCTACGATGAACAGAAGATCCTCCTTTATCTCCCAGTTGTGATAGTTTTTTCCTTGGTCCATTCATTTGTCTAAAATAACGTTGCTTGCTTGGATTAAGATGGATGGATGGTTTTTGAATTATGATCAAAATGTATGGATAACTGCTAGTTTTTATACGAAAAAAACTATGAAAAAATTAAAAAAAAAAATACCACCACGGCATGTTCATGAAAGATGTGTTTTTTATGAGAAGAACATTTCGTTTGAATGCTGTATTGAGAAATTAACAATAGTTTATGAGATATAGCCGTATTGAGGGAGATCAAGCTGAAAATGGATCATTAAAATAACCAAAATGGCCGCTATGGAAAGCATAGATAGCGCCACCGTAGTCTTTTGTGTTTGACAGAACAGCAATACTGTCACAATGTTAAATCCCATATACAGTGGCGCCTTTGTTTTGATGCGGTGAGCACTTGCAAAAACTATCTTCAATGATCCATTGAAAAGGGCTTAATTCTAACTAATAGGGTTTTGCTAGTATGGGTACCGTAAAACGGGGTAACTTTGATAATGCGGGTAACTTTGATAGTGCGAGACCCACCACATACTAAACGAAATATCATAATTTCTGTTAATCAGTTAAGCAAAACGAATGCAAAACTAAGGAATATTAGTATGACACTTCATGTAAGAGCGGTTTTCATTTGAATCAAGAACATATTAGGCTTTTTATACGAATTTAAAAAAATACACAATTTTAGCATTTTCGAAACGCTTACAAACAATCTGTTCTACGAACACTATTTGATGTAGTTTTGAATAGATGGCCGCTTATCTTTGATAGCCTAGTTATCATCGAACTTGAATACGGTCTCAAATCTCTTAGCGAAAAGCATTTTCACAAACTGGGACCATTTTTGTAATCTAAGTCACAAATTTCCATATAACGTTAAACGCCTAGAGGTATGCAATGCCCTACAAATGTTCGTTATTCATTCAATTTTGTTCGAATCATACTCCATTATCAAAGTTACCCCAGAACAGAAAACCTACTTTCGATTATATGAAAAATTATATATCCATTCATAATAAATCTTTTGCCAATCTATCGACTGTAATCGATAGCTAGGATGCCAGTACTTGTTTTAAAAATATAAATTGTACATCTTTGAAACGGCATGCATAAATATTGAAGTTTTCTTCGAAAAAACTATCAAAGTTACCCCGTTTTACGGTATGTACTTTCGAAAACTGTTCAATAAGCGCTTCCACAGTTACTAACCGAGAGCTTTCTTTGTTCTATTTTCGCATTCGTATATCGCGTGGCAAGTACGATGATACTCTTTCAAGGAAATTTCAAAAAAAAAGAAAAAGATCCTGGACCGACCGGAAAACGAACCGCCCCCCCCCCCCCCCCCAACCCCCCTTCAGCATGGCTTTGCTTGATAGCCGCTGACTCTAATATCTAGAATAAGGAAGGCCCCACACAACTTCAATAATAAAAAGTCAAATATAAAAAAATGAATTAATGAGCTTGATTGCTAGGAGTGAATATGACCAAATTATAGAGCACTCCCACTGGGAGTAATATTATTATTGAACTCCATGCCACGTACCGTCCAATCATATAGAGTAGCACGTGCCTTAATTTAACTGTTTCATGGAGGCACTTTGCTGTCACTGCAATTTTGTATTGCTCGCGGCAATTTATCTCCCCCAACAGAAAGATGTTGCTCGATGGGAAAATCAACATGAAACGGTTCTTCACATCCAACAAAAATGAGGATGTTCATTGTTCCTATCATTCCTCTGAAACTACGAAACGCACGCATTGTTCGACATATGCATTGAGCTGGAAACTGTCGTAGTGTTTACAAATATTTTGACATTTTTCTTACACCTCCATCAATCTGCTGAGTGAGACATGAATGAAATGGAAAGCTTATTCATTTAACTTCATTCCCCATAGAACCTTCTCCAATTTCCGACTGTGATGGTTTAATTCAATTGAAATAGTTCGTTCGTCCATGCATTCAAAATTCCATCCTTCTACCAAATTAACCATAAAACAATTGTTCCATTTTTTCCCAATAATCTGTAGTATAAATTCCATTCACGAAACAGAGGCTCTGGCCTCGTACAGGATATCACATCATATGTAAATCGAATATAAAAATTGGTATATGTACAACAGCACATCATATCCATGCTGTCGCGCAATATTTTTGCAGCTCTCACGTATGCTGATGATCACCATTTTCGAAATCGTGGAGGACGTGCCAAAAACGAAACTAAACTAGTAATGGAAGACGAAACGAACAAAAAAGTGCCCAACAATGGCTTTGAATTCGCAGAGCTCACACGTTTGGAATATGTTTATAGTATAATTGTATTTGCCTAAAAACAAAGCCTTTGTGAAACAAAAGAGTAGATGTGCAGAATGGAGCCTGGATTTGAATGGAGATTTGTCTTTTTTCGAAAATTCAGTTTGTACATAACATGGACGATGTTGATGCAAGAAAGCAGAAAAACAAATTCAAATAAAACTCATTTTTGTAAGTAAATCTACTGGTGTAGTTGAATTTTTAACATTATTTTTTTCATATCTTGAATTTTCATGAAAACAATTTAAATCAAAGCTTCGCTGAAAGTTACAATTTATCAAAGATGCAATAATCAGTGCGCATCGTATCTTCGTGCTGTGCGTACACAAATTCTCTCTGATCTTGAAAGATTTTAAAAACTACCTAAAGCAATAGAACAGTACTTCTCAGTACCGTAAAACGGGGTATCTTTGATAATGCGGGTAACTTTGATAGTGCGTAACCCACCACATACTAAACGAAATATCATAATTTCTGTTAATCAGTTAAGCAAAACGAATGCAAAACTAAAGAATATTAGTATGACACTTCATGTAAGAGCGGTTTTCATTTGAATCAAGAACATTTGAGGCTTTTTATACGAATATTAAAAATTGACAAAATTTTAGCATTTTCGAAACGCTTACAAACAATCTGTTCTACGCTCACTATTTGATGAATTTTTGAATAGTTGGCCACTTATCTTTGACAGCCTAATTATCATATAACTTGAATACGGTCTCAAATCGCTTAGCGAAAAGCATTTTCACAAACTGGGACCATTTTTGTAATATATGTCAGAAATTTCCATACTACGTTAAACGCCTAGAGGTATGCAATGCCCTACAAATGTTCATTATTCATTCAATTTTGTTTGAATTATGCTCCATTATCAAAGTTACCCCAAAACAGAAAACCAACTTTCGATTATGTGGAAAGTTATATATCCATTCAAAATAAATCCTTCGGTAATCTATCGACTGCAATCGAGAGCTAGGATGCCAGTACTTGTTTTAAAAATATAAATTATAATTCTTTGAATCAGCATGCATAAATATTCAAGTTTTCTTCAAAAAAAACTATCAAAGTTACCCCGTTTTACGGTACTATAAAAACAGTACCTTTCAGTGATAAAAAACGGTACTTTTCAATGCTACAAATACTGTACTTCACAGTACTATTTTTCTATAATTGATCCCTTAACGATCCTTGTTAGGACCCGCCCCCTCGATTTTTCGTTGGGCCCGTTAGCAAAAGCTAGCGGTGGTAATCCTTCTTGGACAATGTCTTAGGAAAAAAACCTCTTAGAAAGTCTCTTCTTCTTTCGTTTATTCACTAAATATGGTTGCAACTAATAAACAAAAAGAAGGGTGAATCTCTAAATTTGCAACATCTTCCCAAAAGCCGTCACGTGGCTTAAATTGCTTAAAATGACTTAAGACGGTTTAAGGACGGCTTAAAACGGCTAAAAATTGCTTAAAATTGCTTAAAATGACTTAAAATGGCTTAAAATGGCTTAAAAATGGCTTAAAAAGGCTTAAAGCGGCTTAACAAGGGTCAAAATGGCTTAAAATGGCTTGAAATGGCCTAAAAAGGCCTAAAAGGGCTTAAAGCGGCTTATCAAGGGTTAAAATGGCTTGAAATGGCTTAAAATTGCTTAAAATGGCTGAAAATGCCTTAAAAATGGCTTAAAAAGGCTTAAAATGGCTTAACAAGGGTTAAAATGGATTAACATTGCTTTAAATGGCTTAAAATGGCTTAAAATGGCTTAAAACGGTTTAAAATAGCTTAAAAAAAACTTAAAATGGCTTAAATATGAGTTAAAAAGGCTTAAAGCAGCTTAACAAGGGTTAAATGGCTTTAAATGGCTTAAAATGGCTTAAAACGGCTTAAAATGGCTTGAAATGGCTTAAAATGGCTTAAAAAGGCTTAAAGGGGCTTAACAAGGGTTAAAATGGCTTAAAATGGCTTAAAATGGCTTAAAATTGCTTAAAATGGCTCAAAATGCCTTAAAAATGGCTTCAAAAGGCTTAAAATGGCTTAACAAGGGTTAAAATGGCTTAAAACGGCTTAAAATGGTTTAAAAATGGTTTAAAAATGGCTTAAAACGGCTTAAAATGGCTTAAAATGGCATAAAATGAAGCGGCTTAACAAGGGTTAAAATGGCTTAAAATTGCTTTAAATGGCTTAACCCAACTAACAATTTAAGCGCTGTAAGCCAAGATTATTTGCTTTGTGCTGTATAACAGTTGAATTGAAGCAGCGAACGCAGCAAAAAATGAAAGCTGTCAAAAATAGAACGATTAGCGTTAATACAGCTGTAACGCAAACGTTTTGCAGCTACAAATCTCAGCTGAATAAATTTCGTCATTTATCGCTTTTGTTGCTTTCACTAAGCTGTATCTCAACAACGTCAAAGATAGCAACCTAATGATGTGGAATAAAACTCGCCATCATCAATCCGGCTGCTTCTATACAATATGATATGTTATGCTTCTCAATATATATTTAAGAAGCGCTTTGTCGTTAGTTATACAGCGAGCATACAGTAGTATGTTGTAAAACAACAACTTGTGGCGCATCTACTCAGCTTGTTGGATGTAAACATTGCGTTTGACGTTTCGCACCCTTTTACAGCCTGATGAAGTGGTGTAAGCGCGGCTATGGCATCTTTTACGATCATTATAAAATATTGTGTGAACCGTTTTCGATGTAGAACAAAACGGTGTGTTTTCTTTGCCTTTCGATATAGACTGTGGTGGCAACAAGGACAGCGTCGAGACTTGTGGATGCAGAGATCGTAAGTTCGATTCCAAGCGGTGGCAGGTAACGTTGGGAACATTAAACTCAGATACTTATGATATGAATTCCGGAAGCTGTAAAACAGCTTGAAAATATTATTTAAAACGGATTAAAACGGCTTGAAACGGCTTAAAATGGCTTATGATAGCTTGAAATGGCTTAAAACGGCTTAAAATGGCTTTAAACGGCTAAAAACGGTGGTAGGTCATTTGGTATAAAGTCGTTTGGCATAAAGCCGTTTGGCATAAAGTCGTTTGGCATAATGGTCATTTGGCATAAAGTCGTTTGGCATAATGGTCGTTTGGCATAATAGTCGTTTGGCATAATGGTCGTTTGGCATAATAGTCGTTCGGTATAATGAGTCTGAAACCAAGAATTTCTGAAGATGACATTCGTTTTTACGTTTCTATTGGATCTTTCTGATGACAACAGGCTTGTTGTGGAGTCAACTGATACAAAATGTCACTTTGTTCAGCAATCATATGCTCTTGAATAAACTAAAGCATATTAGGAAAGTAATTGCCAATAGTATTTTATTATTTATCCAGAAATTACCCTTCTTTCAAATATTTATTCTCCGCTATTGGAATAAACTTTTGCACTGATGATTTTAATATACTTATCACAAATTTACTTTTTTTCAAACATTATATTTTTTTCCCTAGATATAATATAACTATAATTAAGGGTACAAACCTATTGATTTAAAATTTAAATAAATTTCACCTTCTTTTATACATAGGCTGTTCTTGCTTTATTTCAAGATATTTTTTTGTTTCCAACTGACAAAAGGGCGGCAATCGATAACATGGATCTGCTCAAGTTATCAGCGAAACGAGAAATCGATGACTGTAGTTACTTCGATGGGTTGTGCTAATTCTCCCTGAAGATCGGTTCCACGAATGTCGTAATCCCAAACGCCAGTTCCTCGAATGCCAGTTTCTCGAATATCCCGCTTCCCCGAAAAATTGTTGGCATTCAAAATTGTCATAACTTCATACATTTGAGGGTGGTGAATAAACTGGCCTTGTGATATACATTCTTCCTTATTCAAATGGCGGTTCATTAGAGTATTACTGTCCTCAATATTATTGCCAACATGTGTGTAGCCAAGAATGACAAAATACCTCCTTCTTTTGATTGCTTATCGTTCTTTCTCGTTCGCCATCCAGCCACTGAAGACTAAATAATAAATGGCTTAAAACGGCTTAAAATGGCTTGAGGCGGCTTAAAACGGCTCAAATCGAATAGAAAAAGTGAAACGGCTTAAATTGGCTAAAAACGGCTTAAAATCGCTTAAAACGGCTTGAAACTATTAAAACCAGCGTTACACGGTTTAAAACGGCTCAAAACGCATAAAAAAGCTTGAAACGGCTTAAAACGGATTAAAACGGCTTGAAACGGCTTAAAATGGCTTATGATAGCTTGAAATGGCTTAAAACGGCTTAAAATGGCTTAAAACGGTTTAAAACAGCTTAAAATGAGTTGAAGCGGCTGAAAACGGCTCAAATCGAATATAAAAGAGTGAAACGGCTTAAATTGGCTAAAAACGGCTTAAAATCGCTTCAAACGGCTTGAAACTATTAAAACCAGCGTTACACGGTTTAAAACGGCTCAAAACGCATAAAAAAGCTTGAAACGGCTTAAAACGGATTAAAACGGCTTGAAACGGCTTAAAATGGCTTATGATAGCTTGAAATGGCTTAAAACGGCTTAAAATGGCTTAAAACGGTTTAAAACAGCTTAAAATGAGTTGAAGCGGCTGAAAACGGCTCAAATCGAATATAAAAGAGTGAAACGGCTTAAATTGGCTAAAAACGGCTTAAAATCGCTTCAAACGGCTTGAAACTATTAAAACCGGCGTTAAACGGTTTAAAACGGCTCAAAACGCATAAAAAAGCTTGAAACGGCTTAAAATGGCTTAAAATGACTCAAAATGGCTTAAAATGGCTTAAAACGGATTAAAATGGCTAAAAACGGCTTAAAATTGCTTAAAATGGCTTAAAACGGTTTAAAACAGCTTAAAATGGCTTGAAGCGGCTTAAAACGGCTCAAATTGAATAAAAAAGAGTGAAACGGCTTAAATTGGCTAAAAACGGCTTAAAATCGCTTCAAACGGCTTGAAACGATTAAAACCGGCGTTAAACGGTTTATAACGGCTCAAACGCATAAAAAAGCTTAAAACGGTTTAAAATGGCTTAAAATGACTCAAAATGGCTTAAAATGGTTTTAAAATGGCATGAAATGGCTTAAAAAGGATTAAAATGGCTAAAAACGGCTTAAAATTGCTTAAAATGGCTTAAAACGGCTTAAAATGGCTTGAAACGGTTTAAAACAGCTTAAGATGGCTTGAAGCGGCTTAAAACGGCTCAAATTGAATCAAAAGGAGTGAAACGGCTTAAATTGGCTAAAAACGGCTTAAAATTGCTTTAAACGGCTTAGAATGGCTTAAAACGGTTTAAAACAGCTTAAAATGGCTTGAGGCGGCTTAAAACGGCTTATATCGAATAAAAAAGAGTGAAACGGCTTAAAATGGCTTAAAATGGCTTTAAACGAATCAAAACGGCTTGAAACGGCTTAAAATTGCTAATGATAGCTTGAAACGGCTTAAAATGGCTTATGATAGCTTGAAATGGCTTAAAATGGCTTAAAACGGTTTAAAACAGCTTAAAATGGCTTGAAGCGGCTGAAAACGGCTCAAATCGAATATAAAAGAGTGAAACGGCTTAAATTGGCTAAAAACGGCTTAAAATCGCTTCAAACGGCTTGAAACGATTAAAACCGGCGTTAAACGGTTTATAACGGCTCAAACGCATAAAAAAGCTTAAAACGGTTTAAAATGGCTTAAAATGACTCAAAATGGCTTAAAATGGTTTAAAATGGCATGAAACGGCTTAAAATTGCTTAAAATGGCTTAAAATTGCTTAAAATGGCTCAAAAAACATAAAAAAGCTTGAAACGGATTAAAATGGCTTAAAATGGTTTTAAATGGCTTAAAATGGCTTAAAACGGATTAAAATGGCTAAAAACGGCTTAAAATTGCTTAAAATAGCTTAAAACGGTTTAAAACAGCTTAAAATGGCTTGAAGCGGCTTAAAACGGCTCAAATTGAATAAAAAAGAGTGAAACGGCTTAAATTGGCTAAAAACGGCTTAAAATTGCTTTAAACGGCTTAGAATGGCTTAAAACGGTTTAAAACAGCTTAAAATGGCTTGAGGCGGCTTAAAACGGCTTATATCGAATAAAAAAGAGTGAAACGGCTTAAAATGGCTTAAAATGGCTTTAAACGGATCAAAACGGCTTGAAACGGCTTAAAATTGCTAATGATAGCTTGAAACGGCTTAAAATGGCTTATGATAGCTTGAAATGGCTTAAAATGGCTTAAAACGGTTTAAAACAGCTTAAAATGGCTTGAAGCGGCTGAAAACGGCTCAAATCGAATATAAAAGAGTGAAACGGCTTAAATTGGCTAAAAACGGCTTAAAATCGCTTCAAAACGGCTTGAAACGATTAAAACCGGCGTTAAACGGTTTATAACGGCTCAAACGCATAAAAAAGCTTAAAACGGTTCAAAATGGCTTAAAATGACTCAAAATGGCTTAAAATGGTTTAAAATGGCATGAAATGGCTTAAAACGGATTAAAATGGCTAAAAACGGCTTAAAATTGCTTAAAATGGCTTAAAACGGCTTAAAATGGCTTGAAACGGTTTAAAACAGCTTAAAATGGCTTGAAGCGGCTTAAAACGGCTCAAATTGAATCAAAAGGAGTGAAATGGCTTAAATTGGCTAAAAACGGCTTAAAATTGCTTTAAACGGCTTAGAATGGCTTAAAACGGTTTAAAACAGCTTAAAATGGCTTGAGGCGGCTTAAAACGGCTTATATCGAATAAAAAAGAGTGAAACGGCTTAAAATGGCTTAAAATGGCTTTAAACGGATCAAAACGGCTTGAAACGGCTTAAAATTGCTAATGATAGCTTGAAACGGCTTAAAATGGCTTATGATAGCTTGAAATGGCTTAAAATGGCTTAAAACGGTTTAAAACAGCTTAAAATGGCTTGAAGCGGCTGAAAACGGCTCAAATCGAATATAAAAGAGTGAAACGGCTTAAATTGGCTAAAAACGGCTTAAAATCGCTTCAAACGGCTTGAAACGATTAAAACCGGCGTTAAACGGTTTATAACGGCTCAATCGCATAAAAAAGCTTAAAACGGTTCAAAATGGCTTAAAATGACTCAAAATGGCTTAAAATGGTTTAAAATGGCATGAAATGGCTTAAAACGGATTAAAATGGCTCAAAACGGCTTAAAATTGCTTAAAATGGCTTAAAACGGCTTAAAATGGCTTGAAACGGTTTAAAACAGCTTAAAATGGCTTGAAGCGGCTTAAAACGGCTCAAATTGAATAAAAAAGAGTGAAACGGCTTAAATTGGCTAAAACGGCTTAAAATTGCTTTAAACGGCTTAGAATGGCT
Source organism: Aedes aegypti (assembly GCF_002204515.2). Lineage (NCBI taxonomy): Eukaryota > Metazoa > Arthropoda > Insecta > Diptera > Culicidae > Aedes > Aedes aegypti. Next base: position 205,416,686 of record NC_035109.1, on the reverse strand, counting down.
TAAAACGGTTTAAAACAGCTTAAAATGGCTTGAGGCGGCTTAAAACGGCCTAAATCGAATAAAAAAGAGTGAAACGGCTTAAAACGGCTTAAACTGGCTTAAAATGGCTTAAAATGGCTTAAAACGGCTTAAAATGGCTTGAAACGGTTTAAAACAGCTTAATATGGCTTGAGGCGGCTTAAAACGGCTCAAATTGAATAAAAAAGAGTGAAACGGCTTAAATTGGCTAAAAACGGCTTAAAATTGCTTTAAACGGCTTAGAATGGCTTAAAACGGTTTAAATCAGCTTAAAATTACTTGAGGTGGCTTAAATCGAATAAAAAAGAGTGAAACGGCTTAAAATGGCTTAAAATGGCTTAAAACGGTTTAAAACAGCTTAAAATGGCTTGAAGCGGCTTAAAACGGCTCAAATCGAATATAAAAGAGTGAAACGGCTTAAATTGGCTAAAAACGGCTTTAAATCGCTTAAAACGGCTTGAAACGATTAAAACCGGCGTTAAACGATTTAAAACGGCTTAAAACGCATAAAAAAGCTTGAAACGGCTTAAAATGTCTTATATGGCTTAAAATGACTTAAAATGGTTCAAAACGGCTTGAAACGGCTTAAAACGGCTCAAATCGCACAAAAAAGCTTGAAACGGTTTAAAATGGCTTAAAATGGCTTGCAACGGATTAAAACGGCTTTAAATTGGCTAAAAACGGCTTAAAACCGCTTGAAACGGCTTGAAACGATTAAAACCGGCGTTAAACGGTTTAAAACGGCTCAAAACGCATAAAATAGCTTGGAACGGCTTGAAATGGCTTAAAATGGTTTAAAATGGTTTAAAATGGCATAAAATGGCTTAAAACGGATTAAAACGGCTTGAAACGGCTTATAACAGCTTAAAATGGCTTAAAATGGCTTAAAACGGCTTGAAATGACTTAAAACGGTTTAAAACAGCTTAAAATGGCTTAAAACGGTTTAAAATGGCTTAAAATGGCTTGAAATGGCTTAAAATGGCTTTAAACGGCTTAATATGGCTTAAAATGACTTAAAATGGTTTAAAACGGCTTAAAACGTCTCAAATCGCACAAAATAGCTTGAAACGGTTTAAATTGGCTTAAATGGCTTAAAATGGCTTGCAACGGATTAAAACGGCTTTAAATTGGCTAAAAACGGCTTAAAATCGCTTAAAACGGCTTGAAACGATTAAAACCGGCGTTATACGGTTTAAAACGCATAAAATAGCTTGAAACGGCTTAAAATGGCTTAAAATGACTTAAAATGGCTTAAAATGGCTTAAAATGACTTAAAATGGCTTAAAATGGCTTGAAATGGCTTAAATGGCTTTAAACGGCTTAATATGGCTTAAAATGACTTAAAATGGTTTAAAACGGCTTGAAACGGCTTAAAACGTCTCAAATCGCACAAAATAGCTTGAAACGGTTTAAATTGGCTTAAATGGCTTAAAATGGCTTGCAACGGATTAAAACGGCTTTAAATTGGCTAAAAACGGCTTAAAACCGCTTGAAACGGCTTGAAACGATTAAAACCGGCGTTAAACGGTTTAAAACGGCTCAAAACGCATAAAATAGCTTGAAACGGCTTGAAATGGCTTAAAATGGTTTAAAATGGTTTAAAATGGCATAAAATGGCTTAAAACGGATTAAAACGGCTTGAAACGGCTTATAACAGCTTAAAATGGCTTAAAACGGCTTGAAATGACTTAAAACGGTTTAAAACAGCTTAAAATGGCTTAAAACGGTTTAAAATGGCTTAAAATGGCTTAAAATGGCTTGAAATGGCTAAAAATGGCTTTAAACGGCTTAATATGGCTTAAAATGACTTAAAATGGTTTAAAACGGCTTGAAACGGCTTAAAACGTCTCAAATCGCACAAAATAGCTTGAAACGGTTTAAATTGGCTTAAATGGCTTAAAATGGCTTGCAACGGATTAAAACGGCTTTAAATTGGCTAAAAACGGCTTAAAATCGCTTAAAACGGCTTGAAACGATTAAAACCGGCGTTATACGGTTTAAAACGGCTCAAAACGCATAAAATAGCTTGAAACGGCTTAAAATGGCTTAAAATGACTTAAAATGGCTTAAAATGGTTTAAAATGGCATAAAATGGCTTAAAACGTCTTAAAATTGCTTAAAATTGCTTAAAATGGCTTAAAATGGCTTAAATTGGCTTGAAATGGCTTAAAATGGCTTAAAACGGCTTAGAATGGCTTAAAATGGCTTAAAATGGCTTAGAATGGCTTGAAATGGCTTAGAACGGCTTAAAATGGCTTAAAACGGCTTGAAATGGCTTTAAACGGTTTGAAACAGCTTAAAATGGCTTAAAACGGCTTAAAATGGCTTAAAACGGCTTAAAACGGCTTAGAATGGCCCAAAACGGCTGAAAATGGCTTAAAACGGCTTTAAATGGCTTAAAACGGCTTAAAATAGCTTAACACGGCTTAAAATGGCTTGAAACGGCTTAGAATGGCATAAAACGGCTTGAAATGGCCATGAACGGCTAAAAACTTGAAGTGGCTTAAAACGGCTAAAAACGGCTTAAAACGGCTTGAAATGGCTTAAAACGGCTTGTAACGGCTAAAAACGGTTTAATATGGCTCAAATCGCATAAAAAAGAATGAAACGGCTAAAAATGGATGAAAATGGTTTAAAACAGATTTAAACGGCTTAAAACAGCTTAAAATGGCTAAAAACGGCTTAAAATGACTTGAAACGGTTTAAAATGGCCTTAAACGACTAAAACGGTTTAAAACCCAACTAACAATTCAGAGCCACAAACAAGCATGCATGTTTAATTATTGTTTAATAATGGTAATGGCAGCTGAATAAAAAATTTGCTCTATAATGAGCTGAGAAGGTGCTTTTTAACACAAACTTAGATCAATGTTCAACGTTATGCATTAGAATGAACAAAAGTTGAATCGCCACTTATTAAACGTTTCCAAAGATTCTCATTCGACTAGTCAAGATTGTTCTACAAATGAGCTGAACAAGACATGTTTCTCCCAATTAATAAGCCAATATTCCACTAAACGAATGTATATGTATAAAAGGATATTCAGAAGACGAACTAACGTTTTACTTGCGTCGCACTTCAGCTATTCCCACATGTTTAACATAAGCATGAATAAGAGCTGAATAAGTATCTTATAAAATCCTAATTCAGCTTCAGTATATTATAAGAACAGTTGATCCAATAGAGGCCAAAATGACCATTAACAAACACATTGTTCAGCAATAAATAAGCCTTGTAAAAGCGATCACACTATAGCTAAATTTCATAAAATGGACAAAATATCCGAAATTCGTGTTGAATTCCGAATGCATTTCAAAGCTCATAAATTATGCTTTCTTAAAACTTTTGAAATAGCTGTTCAGAAAATAAACATGGTCAGTCTCCAGAAATGCAGAATTATTGTGAAAAACAAAAATAAACATTTAAGCTAAGTATTCCGAGTAGGAGCAAAGTACTGACAAACAAAGCGTGATATTGACTTGATTGACATAAGAGATAAAATATCTGAAGACAATATCAAAATTTTGTTCCTGGAACTTCTGAACCTATGAAAAATTTGATGTACGCAGATCTAATGAATAGCTCGCAGCTATTGGTAAAATCTTGCAGAATCTAAATTTTCTTCACAACTGAATAAATACTGCGCTCTAAGAAAAATGATTTACTTGGCCATTTCCGAAAATAAAAATCGCATCAAGATATTCGAATATTTTTCTATTCAGGTGGGTTCTGAGGACTAAAATGTTTCAAATATATTCATACAGAGAACTTTTACTTCAATGCATATGTAATAGGTTTATGAAAAATACAAATAAAAAAATAATCAAACTATAATTTATAAAATTATTTCAGTTAATTAATCATTTTTGAACAAACTAAAACTTTTATGAAATTAGATTAATCATTTCAGACTGTTTTTATTTTGTGTAAATAAATATTATTTTGACCAACATCGACATAAATTTTCTCACTGTGCGCTAAAAATAGCCGACTGAACTCAGCTTGGATCAGCACTAAACAGCAGCTGAATAATATGCTTGTTCAGTTGTAGATTAGCGTACCATGTGTTGATTAGACGTTGTCGAATAGAAGCTCGAACATGGTCAATATTCAGCTATGAAAAGTTTATATTTTGCACTGGACGGTATAATCATCAATTATAGGATGGCGCAGATGGCAAGGCATACCGTTGACGATTGGAAGGTCTCCGGTTCGAATCCAGTATACAGGCGATTTTTAAATAAGATTGTTATACTATCGTAATATTGGTGCACACTACATTTATAAAGTGCCTAGAAAAATATTTTTTTGTTTTTATTAGTCTTTAATTATTTTTAGACCAGCCGTATAAAAGCTGAACTAAATGCTTGTAAAACGTTTTAACCATTAATGGCTCAAATTTTAACCATTAATGGCTCAAATCGCATAAAAAGAATGACACGGCTAAAAATGGATGAAAATAGCTTAAAACGACTAAAACGGTTTAAAATGGCTCAAATCGCATAATAAAGAATGACACGGCTAAAAATGGATGAAACGCCTTAAAATTGCTTAAAATGGCTTAAAACGGCTTAAAATGGCTTAAAATGACTAAGAATGGCTTAAAATGGCTTAGAATGGCTTAAAATGGCTTAAAACGGCTATAAATGGCTTAAAATGGCTTAAAACGGCTTAAAATGGCTTTAAAACGGCTTAAAATTGCTTAAAATTGCTTAAAATGGCTTAAAACGGCTTAAATTGGCTTAAAATGGCTTAAAATGGCTTAAAACGGCTTAGAATGGCTTAAAATGGCTTGAAATGGCTTAGAATGGCTTGAAATGGCTTAGAACGGCTTAAAATGGCTTAAAACGGTTTAAAACAGCTAAAAATTGCTTGAAGCGGCTTAAAATGGCTCAAATCGAATAAAAATGAGTGAAACGGCTTAAAATGGCTAAAAACGACTTAAAATCGCTTAAAACGGCTTGAAACGATTAAAACCGGCGTTAAACGGTTTAAAACGGCTCAAAACGCATAAATAAAATTAAAATGACTTGAAATGGCTTAAAATGGTTTAAAATGGCATAAAATGGCTTAAAACGGCTTGAAACGGCTTAGAATGGCTTAAAACGGCTGAAAATGGCTTAAAACGGCTTTAAATGGCTTAAAACGGCTTAAAATAGCTTAAAACGGCTTGAAACGGCTTAAAATGGCTTAAAACGGCTTAAAATGGCAGAAAACGGCTTAAAATGGCTTGAAACGGCTTAGAATGGCATAAAACGGCTTGAAATTGCTTAATACGGCTTAAAACGACTAAAACGGTTTAAAATGGCTCAACTCGCATAAAAAAGAATGACACGGCTGAAAATTGATGAAAATGGTTTAAAACAGATTTAAACGGCTTAAAACGGCTTAAAATGGCTAAAAACGGCTTAAAATGACTTGAAACGGCTTAAAATGGCCTTAAACGACTAAAACGGTTTAAAATGGCTCAAATCGCATAAAAAAGAATGACACGGCTAAAAATGGATGAAAATGGCTTAATACGAAACGGTTTAAAATGGCTCAAATCGCATAAAAAAGAATGACACGGCTAAAAATGGATGAAATGGCTTAAAACAGATTCAAACGGCTCAAAATGGCTTTTTGCATATTATAGCTATCCTTATCATAATAAATTCACCCTTCTTTTCGAAATAGGCTGTTCTTCAGAGTATTGCGATGTGGCTGTGTGAATCTCACCAAAATTAGAGGATAAATCCAAACAAAACTTAGTATGTAAAAATTATTTGCTGAAAATATAGTTGCTTTTTTATCTTCTTATCTTTGAAAAATACATTGTTGAGCCAAACTCGGTAAATACTCATAAAGAATCGTGCAATTGTCTCCTCACTCTCTTACTAGAATAAGCCTAAGAATGTCATGCATTCGGGGTAATGGCGTTCGGGGTAATGGCTCATTCGGGGTAGTGGCGTTCGGGGTAATGACCCATTCGGGGTAATGGCTTTCGGGGTAGTGACCCATTCGGGGTAGTGGCGTTCGGGGTAGTGGCGTTCGGGGTAATGGCGTTCGGGGTAATGGGATGGAGCCCTTAAAACGGCTTACAATGGCTTAAAATGGCTTAAAATGGCTTAAAATGGCTTAAAATGGCTTAATATGGCTTAAAATGACTTACAATGGCTTAAAATGGCTTAAAACGGTTTAAAATGGCATAAATTGGCTTAAAACAGCTTGAAACGGCTTAAAACGGCTCAAATCGCACAAAAAAGCTTGAAACGGTTTAAAATGGCTTAAAATGACTTAAAATGGCTTGAAACGGCTTAAAACGGTTTAAAACAGCTTAAAATGGCTTGAAGCGGCTTAAAACGGTTTAAATCGAATATAAAAGAGTGAAACAACGTAAATTGGCTAAAAACGGCTTGATATGATTAAAACCGGCGTTGAACGATTTAAAACGGCTCAAAACGCATAGAAGAGCTTGAAACGGCTCAAAATGGCTTAAAATGACTTAAAATGATTTAAAATGGCTTAAAATGGTTTAAAATGGCATAAAATGGCTTAAATTGGCTTAAAACGGATTAAAACGGCTTTAAATGGCTTAAAACGGCTTAAAATAGCTTAAAACGGCTTGAAACGGCAGAAAACGGCTTAAAATGGCTTGAAACGGCTTAGAATGGCATAAAACGGCTTGAATGGCTTAAAACGGCTTAAAACGACTAAAACGGTTTAAAATGGCTCAAATCGCATAAAAAAGAATGACACGGCTAAAAATGGATGAGAATGGCTCAATACGAAACGGTTTAAAATGGCTCAAATCGCATAAAAAAGAATGACACGGCTAAAAATGGATGAATTGGCTTAAAACAGATTCAAACGGCTCAAAATGGCTTAAAACGTCTTCAAATTGCTTAAAATGGCTTAGAATGGCTTAAAATGGCTTAAAATGGCTTAAAATGGCTTAAAATGGCTTAAAATGGCTTAAAATGGCTTAAAATGGCTTAAAATGGCTAAAAACGGCTTAAAATGGCTTAAAATGGCTTAAAATGGCTTAAAATGGCTTAAAATGGCTTAATATGGCTTAAAATGACTTACAATGGCTTAAAATGGCTTAAAACGGTTTAAAATGGCATAAATTGGCTTAAAACAGCTTGAAACGGCTTAAAACGGCTCAAATCGCACAAAAAAGCTTGAAACGGTTTAAAATGGCTTAAAATGGCTTAAAATGGCTTAAAATGGCTTAGAATGGCTTAAAATGGCTTAAAATGGCTTGAAACGGCTTAAAACGGTTTAAAACAGCTTAAAATGGCTTGAAGCGGCTTAAAACGGCTTAAATCGAATATAAAGAGTGAAACGGCGTAAATTGGCTAAAAACGGCTTAAAATCGCTTAAAACGGCTTGAAACGATTAAAACCGGCGTTAAACGGTTTAAAACGGCTCAAAACGCATAAAAAAGCTTGAAACGGCTTAAAATTGCTTAAAATGACTTAAAATGACGTAAAATGGCTTAAAATGGTTTAAAATGGCATAAAATGGCTTAAAACGGATTAAAACGGCTTGAAACGGCTTAAAACGGCTTAAAATGGCTTAAAACGGCTTGAAATGGCTTAAAACTGTTTAAAACAGCTTGAAATGGCTTAAAATGGCTTAAATTGGCTTTAAACGGCTTAAAATGGCTTAAAATGACTTAGAATGGCTTAAAATGGCTTAGAAACGCTTTAAACGGCTTAGAATGGCTTAAAATGGCTTAAAATGGCTTAAAACGGTTTGAAACAGCTTAAAATGGCTTGAAGCGGCTTAAAAAGGCTCAAATCGAATAAAAAAGAGTGAAACGGATTTAATTGGCTAAAAACGGCTTAAAATCGCTTAAAACGGCTTGAAACGATTAAAACCGGCGTTAAACGGCTTAAAACGGTTCACATATATTGAGCATCAAAATAAACCTAAATTTCAACGACCAATCCATTATTTTTCAATCGTATTCACTTTAAATTTACACGATCATGTAATATTCAAGCATTTTTAGTTTTACAATAGACTTCAGTTTACATCACATTGAAATTTAAATATTTTTTTTCTGTGGGTTTAAAACAGCTAAAAATGGCTTGAAGCGACTTAAAGCGGCTCAAATCGAATATAAAGGAGTGAAATTGCTTGAAACGGCTTAGAATGGCTTAAAACGACTTCAAATGGCTTAAAACGGCTTGAAATGGCTTAAAACGGTTTAAAACAGCTTAAAATGGCTTAAAACGGCTTAAAATGGCTTAAAATGGCTTGAAACGGCTTAAAACGGCTGAAAACAGCTTAAAATGGCTTAAAACGGCTTAAAATGGCTTGAATCGGCTTAGAATGGCGTAAAACGGCTTCAAATGGCTTAAAACGGCTTAAAACGGCTTGAAATGGCTTTAAACGGCTTAAAACGGCCTTCAACGACTAAAACGGTTTAAAATGGCTCAAATCGCATAAGAAAGAATGAAACGGCTAAAAACGGCTTAAAATGGCTTGAAACGGCTTAGAATGGCTTAAAACGGCTTAAAATGGCTTAAAACGGCTTAAAATGGCTTAAAACGGCTTAAAATTTTTGAAATTTGTTGACAATAAACCTCACAGAAAAGCTTAAGGAGTCCTTGTAGGATGTACTACAAAAACTCTTGTTTTTTTTTCTTTGTCTTTTATAAGGTACACCGGGGCTCTAACGCTATAAGGGACACCGGGGCAAGTTGAAACAGGTGGGACAATATGAAATGCAAAGTTTTCAATAGGATACCAATAAATGTTTTGGTGCCTTCCTTAGCCGAGTGGTTAGAGTCCGCGGCTACAAAGCAAAGCCATGCTGAAGGTGTCTGGGTTCGATTCCCGGTCGGTCCAGGATCTTTTCGTAATGGACATTTCCTTGACTTCTCAAGGCATAGAGTATAACCGTAACTGCCACACGATATACGAATGCGAAAATAGCAACTTTGGCAAAGAAAGCTCAGTTAATAACTGTGGAAGTGCTAATAAGAACACTAAGCTGAAGAGCAGGCTCTGTCCCAGTGAGGACGTGAATTCCAAGAAGAAGAAGAAGAAGAAGAAGAACCAATAAATGTCCCCCAAAAGTTTGTTCCATCTGTTAACTTAATGTATCTGTAATTTAATTTCTCATCATAAATTTACCTATGATACCTTCTCAGTTCATCTTATCCAGTTTCAACTTGCCTAGCTGAACCTTAAAAGAAAATGATTGGTGGTAAAACGGATGGAATACTGAAAGTATTTGTAGGAAAAGTGTACCAGTTAAAGTCATAGTGGTTCCCTATTCGGCCATACGTGAAATTTCGATAACTTTCACATTTTAAATCTTTTTGAATGTTTAAACATCAAGATATATCTTAAATCTTAAACACAAAAAACCTTTCAAAATGTGAAGACATTCGAGTAATCCTGTATGGTGAAATAGGAAACCACTATGTCCATAACTGGCACACCTACCCTAACTAAAATCTTAGATAATATTTTGTTTGAATTCCGAGGTTTCATTATATCATGGTAAACATCTTGATGTAGAACCCATTTTTTCCTACCCTTAGAAATTCCAAACAAACTTTTTTGAAGGGTCTATTATCGATTATTTTGTAGTACTGTAGAAGTTTAACGCGAAAATAATTTAAAAAAATAGATGGGCAATGGTACAAAGAAAGAAAATGTAACATCGTTTCTCTAAAGGTAAATTACAGGATAGTTAAAACGTCTCTGAATTTACAAATAACCAAATTTCTCAAGAAGGTTCATCAGAACCTACTTCATAAATTCTCCTTGAAATCTATCCTTCCTTGACTTCTTGTTTTCTATAATTGGTAATTTTGCAATAATGCAAAAATACTTTTTTTAAATTTTAAAAAGACAGAACACGTAAATGCTTCCAGTGGGCTAATGCCCTTTGAAGGAAGCACCACACTAGACAACGGACTAGCATACAACGCCAAAATTGAATGAAAATCAAAGAGAGAATTAATTGCAAAAATAAACACTATGGTCGATTTAGTTACAACTTTTTTAAACAAGTTTAAAGTTCAGCCATTCATCTGAATAAAATTGCCTTATTTTTGACAAAAATTCTCGCCATGTATTGTCTGAGAAATTCGTTTGGTAGTTTTGTCTATTTTTTCAATTACTTTTTTCGGACATTATACGAGTTGAAGTTAATGTTTGGATTTCTTTAGTGAATTCTCATAAGAAAAATCATCATCACCGGACACCTCGGGGCAGGGTATCCTCCAAAACATGAGAAATATGAATACAGTGAATATACTGCTTTATGCTAAAACAGCATTATATATTTATTTATTTATTCATAGTAACTTGGGAACTGGTGTCCTATATTAACCAACGCGATTTTTTTTTGCGCTATTAAAGAACGTTTTCGAAAACTCCTGGGAGACTGATTTGGAAGAAGTGTGAATTATCATTAAAAAAAAAGAAAGCCGCTGGCAATATGGAATTTTCTACAACCTCATCAAAAAACATTCAGAAAGTTATCATTTTAGGTTGATATATTCAACAAATGTTTTTAGTTGGCATATTTTGCTGACAAATGGAAAATGCCAAAGTGGAACCAATTTTAAATTAGGACAAAAATCCTGCAGAAGCTCCCAACTATCGTCGAATCAGCTTGCTTTCCTCTATCAGTAAACTTTTATAAAAGATCATTTCGAACATAACGATGGTATGCATCAACCAAAATTCATTTTTTGCCAATGATCACGCGTAACAAATTTGATTCGTTGATAAATGCTACGTCATTTATAGACGACCCTTAAGAGTACGCGGCTAGAAAGCAAAGCCGTACTGAAAATATCTGGGTTCGATTCCCGGTCGAGTTCGGATCTTTTCGTAATGGAAATTTCCTTGAATTTCCTGGACATAGAGTTTCATGGTAGTTGCCAAACGATATACGAATGTGAAAATGGCAACTTTGGCAAAAAAAGCTCTCAATCAATAACCGTGAAAATGCCAATGGAACATTAATCTGAGAAGCAGGCCTTATCCCAGTGAGGACGTAATATTTGTTCTTATTTCCGAGTGACGGTAAAATACTGAAAAACCTAAAGGATACTTCGTCTGAACAAACTGTTAATATGAGCCAAAATTAGTTTTACCAAGTTAGAATGATTGTGCTGCTCAACACAGAACATTTGGGTATAAAAATTAAAATGATATCTGAATTGATACTAACAAAGAATCAAAAAAATGAAACGCGAGATAGCTCCAATGGAAAAATTCACAATTTCCACCAACCAATTAGAGTGAAACGATAACAACTCAGTACTAAATTATGCTGTTAATGATGATCAATTAGATACTGGCAACCATGTATCAAAAAGCACGTATCCGTTGTTTCGACAGGGAATGAACGAATTAATGAATGGCTCCCCTATCTCGTGTCACAGCGGCAAGAATGTCACAACTGTAACCCAATATGGTTGTCCCTTGATTCGCCAGATTTACCAAGCCACCACGTGTCACTGAAGAAACCGGCACCAAATGGGATCTGCCGAGCAAAAGTCACGTTCTCAGCCGTTTAATTTCTCATCATTATTGCCGTGTATATTCGTGATTTAATTTCTTTTTTCCTGTTTGATTGGTTTTTCGTGTGGACCATCTTTGACACAGTGATATCACAACCAGCCATGATTGCTGCTCGTAGAAGTCAGGGCGACAAAAAAAATACTAGGGACTTTCAAATCCACACGTTTGCTCACTGCTGTCTGGAAGTGTCATCATTATTTCTTATGATAGAAGGTTTGGTTACGGTTCAAATTGCAAAGTGTAGGAATGCGGATTAGCAACAGCGTTTTTGCGTTGGTGTATCGTGATATAACTGCTGTTATGAATGCTTTTGCATTGATAGATTACCGCCATGAGGGACGATAATGAATCTTTATAGTGAGGGGCCCAATCTGACCAGTGGATCACCAGATTAACAGATTTGTTACTCAGTAAGCACGTTTTTCTAACAATTTTTGTCATAATTTCGGCGGTTTAGTAAGTAATATAACTAAAATGATAACAAAATTTCCTCTACATAAAACAAAATTAAAACAAAATGTGTTATAATTGAAAAAAAAATATAACACAATATTTTTCAAACTAAACATAAATATAATCCATTGTGTTGTTTCTCATACCGTCAAACGGGGTACCATGAAACACTTTTCAACTTCAAATCTATTTGGATGAAAATTTCAAGGACTCAGATGAACCAAATACATTCTGGTATCCTAATCGCCACGTAAAGAATACCACGTGGTATTTATTTTAATATGATTTAGTTTCCTGGGATCAGGAGAGGCTGAAAATATGCATTTTTCATGTTACCCCTGATGTGGGGTAACATGCAACACACAATGCTGACTAAAGTGTACTATCTAAAATATTATCAATACCGTATTTTTATCATTGAATAATTAACTGCAGTAAAAGCATGACAATAAAGAGAAACTAACACATAACTTATTTTTATTCATATTTTAACCAAAGCAACGTATCATATATTGATAGTATGTCTTGAAATGGCCTCTGTTGGTCATTGAAAATAGCTATCTTTATATTTCATGCAAAAAGTTCACAGTACCGTAATCCGGGGTAACATTGATCATTTTTCTGAATGTTTCTTTGATATTTCGTTTGAAAATGCAAATGTTGCAAATTTTATATTTTTAAAACAAGTACTGCCACCCATAGCTCGAGACAATATACTGTATTTTGTTAATTGAAAGATTTAAGCATGTTAAAAAAAATGTTTTAGGCGATTTTTTGAATTATCTGATATGGGGTAACATTGATCACATATTTAAACAAAGTTCGGTAATACTGAAAATGTCGTTACTTACTTAAACCATGGCCCCTGAAGCCGAATATGAAGGCCAAACGCTTACAAGTCATTTATTTTTGAGTTATTTTAAAATTAAAAACACCTCGAACCACGGAATACGCCTAAAGGTAGGCAATTTCCTAAGAGAATTCTACATTCTTAACAGTAATGTTGCCTAATTGAGCATACTAATAAAAGTTTTGACAACGGAATCGTTTTCGGCGATGCCATTTTTAGTAAGAATCACATTTTCCTTGCTTATATCTTTTGCAGAACTTGTGTGAGACATGAATCTTCGGTAGTGTCATCCTTAACAATTAAAATCATTATTTCAAAAAGTTGATAAATTTACGTATAAGGTGAACTCAATTTTCTCAAAAACATTAACTTTCATTAGCTCATGAATATAAGAAAGAGAAGCGCTATTCATAATTTGGAAATGTTTCATCAATAAATGATAATACGTATTTTTGATGAGATGAGTCTTGCCGATCAATGTTACCCCGCTGATCAATGATACCCCGGATTACGGTAACTAACCAAAACAAAAATAATACCCTAATCCTCACCAAAACCTTTCTTTTTGTACCTAAAGTCATTAATTGGTGTAACAAATTAGAATAATTTTACTCAATGCTTTAGAAAACGTCAATTCAGTTACATGTCGTTGTGTTGCATGTTTTATCCCTGTTGCAAGTTACCCCGTTTGACGGTACCTTAATTAGCATAGCAGAGCATAGCATAGACTTACTGTACATGGCAATGGTTGCTACTCCGTGATTGATCGGAACTGGTAAGAATTGCACTTCGATCCAAATGAATATGAGATGGGAGTTTTCGCATACTCTCGAAGGGGACTCATATTATTGATCAACAACAGCGCCGGCCAAGTCCTTACAGTCAGTTGGGATGGGAAAGGAATGTTAGGGTGTGATGTAATCATCATCAATCCAGAGACCGATAATACCTCTGCATGTCCACAATCACCACGGGAAGGGTTTTGATTAGTGAGGAAGGAGAAATATCTGGGAGTCACCTTTGGGCGGTGATGCGATCCATAGATAAGAGGGGGGATAGGACTTATTTTAAAACTATTATAGCATATTTTTTTTTCTTGGGGTTAAAAGATTTTTTAAAATAGAAGATTAGGAAAATACGTCATCATACAAAATGTCGAACTGTTCAAAGGTTTTTATTATTCAATTTGATGGACGCTCTTTCAACATATTGATCAATCTATCGCGTTTTTGACGTTCGATGATGCTTTTTTGTTCAGGCCTGTTCTGATGTTCTGCAATTCGAGATAAGCTGATCTTGAAATGAAGCAACTTTTGTCTCCTAAGTCAACTCGTCTTCCCTTTTTCCGATACATAGAATTAGCATAATTTTCATTTTTAACAATTCGAAGCTTCTACTGCAAACTCTATTATTCACACGAGGTCATCAACACTGTCAGAAAAGCCATATATTTGCTTGAGGAATGTTATAATCTGGAAGTCACAATAAGCCAATTGGTTATAAGTAGAGTTACCAACACCTAACATTCATCTCGCCATAAAGGGTTTCTTTAAAGTAAATTTTTCCTGTTTTTTTATTCTAATTTCCGCATTCAAATATCTTACCCACGTTCGTAAGCTGCAAGACCCTAATTCAAAAAAAGATCTCGACCACACTCTCAGATTGCTTCCATCAGATGAAGATCAGCAGTTCATTACGAAGAACGATGACATTTTAAAAGATTAATAAATAATTAAAAACATTATGTTCACATCGTTGAGTAATAAAATAACTTTTGGAGCAGTTTTTTAAAGAATAATTAATTCACTAGAGCTAAATATTTCAGTCAATGTACAAAAAAAACGACTTCTAAAAGGTTTATTTGAACAATCATCAAAATGCTAGATTTTGGCATAACTTCAAATTATAAATAAAAAAGATGTATGAAATTTAAAAATAAGACTACATAAAATGTCACATTTTCATTCAACAAAGTTAATGATTCAGATGATTAAAAAGGTTACGTTATTTTACAAACTCTCAAAAATGATCAATTTTACCAAATGATCTTTCGATAAACCATTTGAAAATAGGCTTTCAACCAAATTTCCTTTCAACTACCAATATAAATGTTCCAAAGCAAATCGACCAAATGTTCATTCGACCAAATGTTTTTTCGACCAAATGTTTTTTCGACCAAATGTCATTCGACCAAACGCCATTCGACCAAATGTCATTCGACGAAATGTCCTAAAGCTGTGTAATAAAATTATATTTCACAAGAATGAGGGTTTATGGCGACACTTAAAACGACGAACCATGCATAGTTTGTTTGAACATAAAAAATAGAAATTTTAAAAACAAGTTACAAAAAATGTTGAAAACAAATTGAAAGCAAATTCGTTAAAAAGTCATAAATATTTTATTAAAAAAACAGTGTATGATATCTCCAAGAACACGAGACGATGTAGTACGCCGACATTCATAATATCGAACTATTCAGAGGTTATTTTTAGTAATGACGAAAAAAGAAAGATGCTGTCGACTCTCCACATTTCGATATCGAAGGTACCATCGAGATAGAGAGAGATCGAGACAGAACATTTTTTTAATAAATACTAGATTGAAAATCACTCCGTTACTAAAAAAATT
This sequence comes from Aedes aegypti, assembly GCF_002204515.2. NCBI lineage: Eukaryota > Metazoa > Arthropoda > Insecta > Diptera > Culicidae > Aedes > Aedes aegypti. The sequence goes on along the minus strand of NC_035109.1, from coordinate 205,401,191 downwards.
AAAAACAAACAGACGTTATTTCATCTTCGCAAAGTGTTTTGAGTCCCTAAAATCTAGTCTAGTAACCTTTGATAATGGGCATATCGACAAACGAAGGAAAAATCGGGAATTAAAATCACATCTAGATAGGGAGATATCGAGATGAGGAGGATATCGAGAGTGAACATGTATGCAGAATGAAGGGACCGAAAGAATCATCGACATAGGGGAGATATCGAGAAGTAGAACATCGAGATGTGGAGAGTCGACTGTATTTAAAAACTGAATAAGAGTTTATGGCGACACTTGTAATGACTAACTATCCATTATTCTTCTTGTTGTTGTTGTTGTTCTTGGCATTTACGTCCTCACTGGGAGAGAGCCTGCTTCTCAGCGTAGAGTTCTTGTGAGCACTTCCACAGTTATTAACTGACAGCATTCTTTGCCAAAGTTGCCATTTTCGCATTCGTATATCGTGTGGCAGGTACGATATACTCTATGCCCAGGGAAGTCAAGGAAATGTCCATTACGAAAAGATCCTGGACCGACCGGGAATCGAACCCAGACATCTTCAGCATGACTTTACTTTCAATCGCACTAGATTGGACCGAGGCGGGCGTCGGTACCGTACATTGTTGATGACGGATAGTTTTGGGCGCAGTTTCACCATCACCATGTGGTTGGAGTTAATGTTAGCGCCACGACAGGTTCTAGTGAATCAATTATCAACCAACAAGCAGCAACAAATACATTGTCCTCTTCTGTTTTTGTTGTAACAATTTTATTCCACAACAGCAGTTTATTACCACTTGAACAAAATATGACAATGATCGCTCACCACGTGCGCAGCGATTTTCTAGGCTTTGCATTGCAATTTTCGGGAAATTTCTCGGTGTTGGTAAACATTGCCACATTATCGAGCTGCATTCATTAACACGTATTAGATTTTATGTTGAAGGTGAAGATGAATCGAAGCCAAACCTCAAATTTTCAAGAGCACAAATCTGGAGAACCAAATATCCGTTTAAGCTGAAAACTTAATCGATTGGTCACTAGCTGGTGGTAACCAATCGATTAAGTTTTCAGCTCAAACGGGTGTTCGGTTCTCCAGAGAGTAGTGTTTGATCCTTTGACCTTGACGCTTGCTCCTGCGGGGGTCGGCAATGAAGGCAGGATCAAACATGGAGGGGCCAGTGACAAATACTTGTTCGGCGTACAATGCGATTATTGAATTATTTCGCGAATCCGGTGAGGCGTGATTATTAGAGTGGTTTAAAAAATCGTTTTTGCTCTACACCGCTCATTCGATTTTAGATCAAATTCTGAGTGTCCTCCCAAAATTTGAGCTCATTTGCATGAAAACTGATACTGCACAAGCCCTTTAAAGTTTATATGGGAATTACTATGGGAAAAGCAAGTAATTCAGGGGTCTATTTTGTAAATCGAGCAGATTCATGTGACTAGTCTGTTATCATTGTCGATCAAAGTAAACAGGCATATTTCAGATGTCACCGTTCGACTGCCACAGTAATCCAGTCACATAGAGTGACAACTGTCGAAAAACTCGAGTGACAGAGCCGTGTCGAGCGAAATTTTTGGTCGACAGTGATTCCAGTCGATTCGTTTTCGATCGACTCGACTTATAAAATAGACCCCTTATTCAATCGTTCATAGTGTTTACCCATATGCTCTTGGGGATTAGAGCTACGTTGATACTGTGAGATACATTCATCAGCTACAACTTTGCCGAAGACCGTTTTCAAATCGGACGCCTCGGTAATTAGTTATTGATTTATATACAGTCACAAATTCTTCAGCAATGCTCATTTAACTTCTGAACAGGCAACAGTGCTGCACCTAGCACGAACAAATCATATGGCTACTATGTTTTACTGCAGAACAGCCCAATAATTATAGCCAATGTTTTACAACTCATTCAAAAATCAGTAACTAATTACTGGGGCGTCCGATTTGAAAACGGTCTTCGGCAAAATTGTAGCTGATTATTGTATCTCACAGTATCAACTTAGTTCTAATCCCCAAGAACACATGGGCAAATACTATGAACGATTGAATGAATTGCTTACATTTCCCATAATAATTCCCATATAAACTTTAAGAGGCTTGTGCAGTCTCAGTTTTCATCCAAATGAGCTCAAATTTTGGGAGGACACTCAGAATTTGATCTAGAATCGAATGAGCGATGTGAAGCAAAAACGATTTTTTGAACCACTCTAGTGATAATATTATTGATCGCATCACCAAACATTGGTAACTCCCAGATCTCTACCTTATCCCTCTAACCTAATATCCTTTCCATGACAACTGTGGAGATGCAGAGGTGATCTCGGTCTCTAGTAACAACGGTTGTCGAACTAAAATTTCTTCCTTTCCCCGACGACCGTAAGGACGTGGCCGGCGCTGTTATTGACTTTTTAAAATTTGAGCTCTTGATTTGTGCACATTGAGAATGATAAGCTAATCCCAAGCCCTATTCATTGAATCTTTGTGCAACATCGATTGTCGATCACGGATTAGCAACTACGAATTGTACGGTCATCTATGCTTATGCTTATGCTTATGAAAACGGGTATTCGGTTCTTCAGATTTGTGCTCTTGAAAATTTGAAGTTCGGCTTCGATTCACCCTTAAGCTAGGTATGCTGTTCCGCTCAAGAAAAGTAAAAATTTCTGCCCAAGAAATGGTCAAGAAATTTCCTACAGTGAGCTCCATTTGAATTAACGTTTCTTTTCAACTGCGTACTGCGATCAAAGACAAATGCTTTTCTTGAGCATTTCTTGCAAGAAATTTCCCACGCATCCAGATAGGTGATTACTTTTCTGTTGAAGTGCATACTTCGCTTTACCTTAAAATAACTGATCAATCACTAATTGAAAATGTTGGAACAATGTTGCCCCCTGTGATTGTCATGACAATTTTTATTTTGATTGTACCGTTTTGTCTCAAATTCCGAACAGAGTCATATTCCGAACACTCCGTTTTTGTATGGCGATTTGGTTGAAACATTTCGCTGAAATATGTCACCAAATAACAAGGAAATGGTAGTAAATTGTGATCAGATTTTAACGTCTCCAATAAAATTTATACCGCGGAAGTAGTGATGATTCTTTAGCTTGAGACCAGTAGAACAAGCTCAGATAAATATATTTGCGAAATTATTCATTTGAATACGATTAATTTGTGTTATTCGGAATTTGAATCAATGTGTTCGAAATATGAGACAGAATTAAAACAGTGCTTAGAATTTGAATCAAATAGTTGTTCCCTACTTTTACGTAAAAACAATACTAAAACTAATTAAATCAACATTATTATCGGTACACTCAACAGCTAACAGTTAGGCTTTGCGAAGAAATAAAAATTTACACAAATATCAGCTAATTTATGCCAATCAGATGCATTTGAAGTCACTGTTGGCCTTAAGTGTTCGGAATATGAGTCAAAACGGTATTCCAATCCGCAAAAATTGGGACAAACGGTTGTGAACGTGGCTACTTTGAGCAATTCTCGCTGAAACCAGGCCGCCATCGGCACCCATCGTTAGAATTCCAATTTTATGTCACTGATTGCTAGTTTTCGATATAACTTAAGGGTGGTCCTTTCTGTTTTCTCAAATTGGTGGACCCCTCGTACGCCAGCTAGCTATTTTAACGTATATGGCGAGTGCAATCGATGCAAACATCATTTTCTGTACAACAAAGAAACAAGTTTTCAATCGTTGGTGTATTATTTGAGACAGATGAAGAATAGGAGTATTATTTTGAGTGAAAAAATCTGGCGGCCATCTTGGATCTTGGTTTTAAGTAGTAGAATTAGTTTTCACCTTATTAGCACTCAACATGTTGAATTTAATTCTACCGTTACACTTTATTCTTGTTCTTCTTTTTTCCTGAAGTTACGACCCTACTAGAACAGAGTCAGCCCCTCAGCTTAACTAGCTTTAAAAACAAATTATCAAATAGGATTTTTTTTACGCTTATTTGCTACCTGAATGATTCTTCTGCATATCTTCGAGTTGAAAAATAGCATTATTTATTTCATTTATTTGGTCTAAAACCATTGATAGAAATGAACAATCAGTTGAACAGCTGAGATAAGATAAGAAAAAAAGAAACTGATTGTTTTTTAACGGAGGCCTCATAATTCAACATGATGAGCGCTGAGATGGTAAAAAATCATTCAACTGCTATAAACCAAGATGGCGTCGAAATTCAAGATGGCCGCCACATTTTCCAACATCGAAACGATACACCTGCGTTTCAGCGTTACGTCCACATTAGAACAAAACCTGCTTCCATTTTTCAATTTTGCTATTTTTTACATGCATGTTGGGCGGTACTAAAAACGATACTTTATGGCTCAGAAAATCGAGGATGTTTTTTTGCTTCAAAATTTAAGATTTCCATTCTAAATTAATGCACTTTTGTCAATGTTTTACGACAAAACTACAGATATTACCACAAGACTTACTCATATCCCGACGCGCAATCTATAAACTTCTTTCTGTGAACAACAATGCATATGGTAAATGTTTGTTTATTTCAATCAATGTTTTTGGACGTTTTTCATTTATTAAATTTTTTTTTCATTATTACTGAATTCAAAGATATTTCGAAGAATTATTCTGTTGACAAAAATCGCATTATAAAAGAAAATTCCTGTTTAATAACCTAGATTTATAACTAATAAAGCTGAGTATCAGGCTCGGTTCCAGTAGGGACGTAGCGTCAGGAAAATTAAGAATAATAAGAAGAAGAGTATACGTAACATTTTTTATTGGTACAGCCTCTAGATTTGACATGCTGAGTGCTATCAAGGTGAAAAATTAATTCTTCTACTTAAAATCAAAATGGCGTCAAAATCCAAGATGGCCGCCAGATTTTTTCACTCAAAATAATATTCTTATATTTTACTCGACTCGAATAAAACTCCAAAGGATGAAAACTTGTTTCTTTGTTATACAAAAAATGATGTTTGTACTCGCCATATACGTCAATATCAGATAACATGATTTAGAAAACCGTTCATGCCATAGGGTAAATAACATTGCTCACCTAGTTTCTGTAGCCTATCTTACGCAATTTTTCCTCAGCTTTCTGATGGTGATCAATTCCAAACTAGCGGTGCGTTAATGATGAAAAAGGATTTTTCTAACAAAATTCAAGATGGCGGCCAAATTCAAAATGGCCGCCAAAATTTTTTCAAGTTTAAATGAAAGCTATATCTTTCCTCTATACGATGCCTTTAAGGTGAAGATGAATCGAAGCCAAAGTTCATATTTTCAAGAGCACGGATCTGGAGAACCAAACACCCGTTTGAGCTGAAAACCTAATCGATTGGTCACCACCAGCTAGTAAGTTTTCAGCTTAAACGGATGTTTGGTTCTCTAGATCCGTGCTCTTGAAAATTTCAAGTTTGGCTTCGATTCATCTTCACCTTAAGATTGCTATGTGTTCCAAGCGAAATATGAGACATATCACGTGAAGAAATACCCAAGATTTATCAAAAAATGGGCTTTTTCGCAAACTGTTCAGCTAGCTGGCGTACGAGGAGTCCACCAATTTGAGAAAACAGAAAGGACCACCCTTAAGTTATATCGAAAACTAGCGATCAGTGACATAAAATTGAAATTCTAACGATGGGTGCCGATGGCGGCCTGGTTTCAGCGAGAATTGCTCTTTGTTGTTTGTGCTTCGCCTCTTTTGATGATAATCTGATTCACTTGTGGAGTCTTAACGCATGCGCATTGTTAGTTATCTTTTTTTTTGTTACTCACGGACCCTTTTAAGAAGTTGTGTTGAATGCCGCCGACAAAGCAGAAGCGACAGTGATGAATGCGCTGGCAAAGCATAAGTGCTGGACTAAGAATGCGACGGTAAAAGCAGAACTACGGTTTTAGTACATTGACGATGGTGATAATAGAAATTGGTGATGGCCACTCTGTCGGAACGGTTTGTTTCCTTCCAGCTTTCCCTGGCGCTTTTGAACGCTGCAATGTGGGGTCGAGAGCAGCGTTTAGCGAGTTGATGTGGTGTGCCGAGCTCGGGTCGTAGATCTTTAGACGCAGATCCTGGATAAAAAGCCTAAAATAACTTGACCACACTTAACCTTTTGGCTGTAGGTTAACGAACTTACTTGATTATCACCAAAAAGTAACATTAATTAACATTAACTTTTCACATTTTTAAAGTATTACCAAATTTAACACACCGCAACACTAAACGAATTACCACGAAAAAATTACGAATGAGATAATCGGTTTCGCGCTTTTCGCTACCATTGCATCTGAATGACCTGTAACGTTCCGTATACTTTTAGACTCCGATCTATTTACAACGATCGTAATTTCGGGCTTGAACTTTGAACCTCATGCTTATTCGTGTATCGTGGTGTAGTGAGTGAGACAACAGGAGTCTTGATGTAATATAGTATTTGTAGAAGGCACAAGTTTTGTATGTGGGTTTGGAAAGATGCATTTCATTTTGAACTGTGATATTTAATATTGTATATACTATACACTGTTTAAATTTTAGTTAATTTTTACACTGAAACAGTAAAGGTATAAATAAAAAAAGATCAACACAAATGATAAATTAACATTGAAGAAAATGAAAAATAATATATTATATTACAATTCATGTACATTTACATTTATATTGAATAAATCTTAAATAATATTTATAAAACAGTAGCCGTGCTACATAGATATATCTTCTTCTATATAAATAAAAATGGAGTGGTGTTTGTATGTCACGAAGTGGCATGAGAACGGGGCGACCGATTTGCACATTTCTTTTACTGTTGTCTTCTCTAAGGGTTCCGACGTTCGGAAAATTCGGTTACACGGGAGCGAATTAATATGTCATATTGTATGGGATGTTTCACGGCCACTAGTCATAAATAAATTTCGTTCAAATTCTCAAACTGATTTCATTATCCAAAATTTCTGCATATCTATCATCTTATTTTTTTTAAATAATTATAAAAGTACTTCAAACCTTTGTATATCATTTGCAAAATCATGATGATTGGCTGCATGTTAGGTATGAAACTATAAAAAATTGAATACCTACTCGGGGAACCAGTTGTCCTGATTGGTATATTGCTATAAAGTAAAGTCTTAAAAGTCAGCAATCGTTTACGATTAGACTTGGTTTGCAAATTCATAATGTTTGATACATGGTCCAGGAAGAAACCAGATATTCGTAGCTCGCCTGCATTCACAAAATCATTCGAAAGCTCTTGAATAGTTTGATAGCAGAATTCTTCATGATTGATACGTAACGAGCTTGAATTCAGATCCATAATTAAGTACCTAAAATTTCAAACAAATATTTATGTGGAACATCTTCTATTCAATGTACTTGAACTCACGGCTAACGATTTAAAAAAAAATATTGCTAACTAGTTATATTCCAACGAAATTCATATGTAATGTAGATTTTCTAAAATCAGAATTTTCAATGTAAACAGTTATTTGAACAAACAAATTCGCCACAGATGATAGCAATTAAAATAGTCTTAAGAAAAATATAAAAATATTAGTTAAGTCGTGCCCATATTTTCTGGAACATCTTATATCCTAAGCTCTTCAGAGGTGTTGCAATATTCGGTGGAGCAATTTCATACTATTGGCGAGTAAAAAACGTGGTTCAACTTAACAACAACCCCTTTCAAGTACAATTCATTAATTCAACGAAATATGCATCGTTTCATTTCGGAAAGCTTCGGTTTACTTCAAAGTGAAAAATATTTATTTCAAAGCAACCACTGTTCACTTTTGTTAATGCATCACTTCAATCTGAGTATGGGCCAAGGGTCTTCTTGAAAAATCGTTTAGGGTGTAAAGTTAAATGCGCATTGCAAACTCAAAACGCATTATTTATAATTATTTTTTTTTTTCGAGATGCACGTGAAAACTCATTATGGCAACTTCAAAGCCAGGAAGGAAACTGTTTTTCTTTTCCTTCTGCTTCAAAAAGCTCTCTGCTATTCAAATCCGCCATACTTGGATGGGCGTGTGCAATTTCTCCTCACGGGAGAAAGAATTCTCAAGAGTCCGGAGGATAAAAATGGAAATTGCACATTGCATGTTAAGTAAAAAAAAAAGTCAAAGAAAAAACAAGGAACCGGAGCCTGTATTCAAAAGCAGAGCAGCATATAGGAAGGGACATGCAAATATGACGAGGTATCACTTGAAACCATGTGCGATTATATTCTTTCGTTATACGAGAGGTAAACTTTGTAATGGCATAGCTGGAACGAGCCATTCATTCGACTTGCATTATGCAGTTGTTGCCACATCCTTTTTTTCTGCTCTGCTAGCACTGACGTAATATGTGTTGCTAAATCTATGGCGGATTATTATGCATGGTTTTATGAATCACTTAGGGTAACTGGGGGTAAAACGCGCCCCCTAAGGAAGGAAGCGTTTTTAGCTACGAAGAACATTATTATAAGCCTGTTTTTATTCATTATCTCATAGACAAACATGTTTTCTATCAAATAGTAGAAACAGTCATCCATTTTCTATTTTCTGGAGGTTATAAATCAATTTTTATAAAATGCTTGCTTATCTGCATTTTTATATTTTGCGGGGTAAAATGCGCCACCTGATTTCGGCGTTAGTCATTCGCGCGCACGCATGCGCAATCATGCTTGCAAATACGTTGCATACATAAGGGCGTTTGATCAGATGTTATTGTTTGATTATAGTATACATGCTGATTCGAAAAATGTGCATTTGTAAGGTTCAAATTGGCACGTAACTACAGCTTGGCATTACGTTAGCTGGAATTTGAATTCAAACGGCTGTTTTGGTGTTATGAAGTAGGAGTGGCCGTTTTGCCCCACGAGTTGATTAAAGTTTAAGTCCTTCAATACGCTTTTTAAGGATAAATTCAACACTTTTTTCGCATGGAATAAGAACTATGGGAGTGCACAAGTCGATTCTCGGTGATAGTTTCAAAAGTTTTGTTGTTTATCGACCTGAAAAATGGCCTAGAAAATAACACAAAATTACAACGAAAACAACGAAAAACGTTTTTTCGAGTTTTCCACGATTTTTGCCAAGAAAACACTTAAAAATATATATAGAGAAGCATTTTAATACATTTTCCATTATCTCAGGTGAAAAACAGCGTCCCAAAGCACGTCGTTCGTTCAAAACAAGGGTGGCGCGTTTTACCCCAACGGCGCATTTTACACCCAGTTCCCCTACAGTGGTGGGTTACAGTAAGGGCAAAGAGGGGTACTTAAAATAGAATTTTACGCAAAAAGGTTCAGAATGATGATCAACTTGACTCGTTGGATGATTTCAATACTCGCACGGTAAAAATCGAGTTCTGCACCGAATTGTGTACAATTTCGTAAAACTCGATGTTACTTTATGCGCTTGTGTTGCGTAATGAGTCGTAACGCAACTGAAATTAGGAACGTAATGAGCTCTTACGACAGACATAATTCATTGTAGGAAAGTGATGTGTACCTAGAAGATACAGAAATATATATATTTTTTTTTAGTTAATTATAGAGGTTTTAAACCTCGCGGTTCATTCACCTCTGAGCAGAAATATTGTACCTACCTAAATATCGAAATTATATTGATCACTCGTCAGCAGGTATGGTTAGTCAATGCTGACAATCCGCTAACCATGTAATTGCTAACCGCATAAAAATCAATCAACCATTGTATTTCTCTCTTTATTCGCTCACTGCTTGAGCCTACGGATTAAATATTCAAATAGTAAGTAGGGAGTCGGTGCCGGTTATGGACCCTTAGCGTATTATGGACCCTACATAAAAACATAAAATTAACACTCAAAGCAACTTTATTCCTATGAAAATCCACCGGGGGAACTTCGATTACATTGTTAGTCAGCAGTTTCAAGCAACATATTTGGTTTGAGACGCATAAATACAGATATTTGAACAGTTTTGTAAATGAAACCACACAAGAGGGTGCATAATACGCATTTCCAGGTGGGTCCATAATAGGCTCGTCGGCAGCGAGCCGGATTACATGGGAATCAAATGGAGGGTCCATAATACGCAACGTTAAATTTGTAAACAATCCTATTATGGACCCCGGGAGGGTCCATAATAGGCATTCGGACAACAAACCACACGGACCACAAACAAGGATCGTAAAGTGATCAATAGTAGAAAAAAAGTACTGAAAAGTACTGTTTGAGTAGCACTGAAAAGTACCGTTTTTAATTTTAGCAATGAAAAGTACTGTTTTATTGCTTTAGGAAGTTTTAAAAAAAAACTTCCAAGAGCAGAGAGAATTCGTGTACGCAGAGCACAAAGGTACGAGGCGCCCTTTTTTTCTTCATCAGTATAATTCCAAACATTACATTATTTTTTTTATATCTAGGTGTTCTGTGTTACTAGACAACACTATCATCCTAATTTGGTAAAACAAATTTAAGACTTTATTAACATTTTGTTAACAACATATTACATTTCATTTGCCGTAGCACTTCAGATTTTTTACAGGTGAGTTGATTTCACCTACTTATAAGAGGAAAAAAACGCTTTAAATATACTTAACCTAACTTAACCTAAACATATAACGCATTTATCGTGGCAATAGAAGATTGTAACGATTTTTGCCTGAAATTATTAATTATTTTATTTGACATTTGTTCCAATGTTTCAACATTGGATATTCTATGTAACTCATTGGTACCAGGGAGGGAGCTTCAGAATCATTTCCAAATTTTATTTTGAATTCTTTGCAGAGCTTTCTTCCTGGTATTACAACAGCTAGTCCATATTGATACAGCATACAACATGGCTGGCCTGAAAATTTGTCTGAATATCAAAAGCTTGTTCTTAAGACAAAGTTTTGATTTTCTATTAATAAGGGGATAGAGACATTTAACATTTTTATTACATTTGGCTTGAATGCCCTCGATGTGATTTTTGAAAGTTAAATTCTTATCAAGCATGAGCCCTAGGTACTTAACTTCATCTGACCAACTTATTGGAACCCCTCTCATCTTGACAACATGTCTACTTGATAAAAAGATTTTGGTTTTTGTGGGAATATTATTAGTAGCGTTTTGAAAGCATTAGGAGAAATCTTCCATTTTTGTAAGTATGAAGAAAAAATATCCAAACTTTTTTGCAATCGACTACAGATGACACACAGACTTCGTCCTTTGGCGGAGAGGCCTGTGCCATCCGCAAACAAGGATTTTTGACATCCCCGAGGTAACTCAGGTAAGTCAGATGTGAAAATATTGTATAATATTGGTCCCAAAATGCTGCCTTGAGGAATACCAGCTCTTAAAGGAAGTCTTTCAGATCTGGAGTTCTGATAATTAACCTGAAGTGTACGATTTGACAGATAACTTTGGATTATTCTAACAATGTATGTTGGAAAATTAAAGTTTTTAAATTTTACGATTAAACCTTCATGTCAAACACTGTCGAATGCTTTTTCTATGTCTAGAAGAGCAAGACCAGTAGAAAAGCCTTCAGATTTATTGGAACGGATCAAATTTGTTACACGTAAAAGTTGATGAGAGGTCAAATGTCCATGGCGGAATCCAAACTGTTCATTGGCAAAAAATGAATTTTCGTTGATGTGGACCATCATTCTGTTCAAAATGACCTTATCAAAAAGTTTACTGATGGAGGAAAGCAAAATGATTGGACGATAGCTAGAAGCTTCTGCAGAATTTTTGTTTGTTTTTAAAATTGGTATAACCTTAGCATTTTTCCATTTGTCAAGAATATATGCTAATTGAAAACATTTGTTAAATATATCAACTAAAAATGATAAGCTACATTCTGAAAGTTTCTTGATGAGGATGTAGAAAATTCCATCATCGCCAGGAGCTTTCAAATTTTAAAATTTTTTAATTATAGTTCTCACATCTTTCAAATCAGTCTCCCAGGAATTTTCGAAAACGTTCTCTTGATTGAGAATATTTTCGAAGTCCTGAGTAACTTGATTTTCAATTGGACTAGTACGTCCTAAATTAAAATTGTGTGCGCTTTCAAACTGCATAGCAAGTTTTTGTGCTTTTTTGCAATTAGTTAGTAATAATTTCTTTTCTTCTTTCAATGCCGGTACTGGCTTCTGAGTTTTTTTTTTTTTTTTTTTTTCAAAATTTTAGATAATTTCCAAAAGGGCTTAGAACCAGGGTCCAATTGAGAAATCTTATTTTCAAAATTTTTGTTTCTTAATTGTGAGAAACGTTTCTTGATTTCTTTCTGCAAATCCTGCCATATAATTTTCACAGGCGAGTGCGTTGAAATTGCCTTCTCCTCACGTTTTCGTATAAAGAGATTAAGATTATCGTCTATAATCACGGATTCAAATTTTACTTCACATTTTGGAATTGCAATGCTCCTGGCTTCAACAATGGAATTTGTTAAAGTTTCAAGAGCATTGTCAATATCAAGTTTTGTTTGTAAAGAAATGTTAACATCAAGATTAGAGTCAATATACGTTTCATATATATTCCAGTCGGCTCGAAAATAATTGAAAGTGGAGCTGATAGGATTGAGAATCGCTTCATATAATATTTGAAATATAACAGAGACATGATCAGAATCAAAATCAGCATGAGTAATCAGTTGGCTACAAAGATGACTAGAGTCAGTTTAGACCAGGCCTGCCCAACCTTTTTGAACCGCGGGCCAAACCGCAGAGACAATTTTGTGTCGCGGACCACATTTCTAAACACACAAATATTTGCATGAAGTCTGACAAAAGTTAGAAAATGAAGTTCACATAATCTGTCAAAAATCAGAGAATAAAGTAAATTTAATTTGAAGAAATCGAAAAAAAGATAATTGCTGCAAAGCATTCTGCTGAATATTGTGAAAGTCCTTTGCAAATTTTTTAGAACAATCTAATCCAGAATATTGAATCTACCCCAGAAACTTGGTACCTGTGACGATACACAGGATTTTATAAAAATCCTAATCCGAATTCTGCTAGAATCCAACCTAGTGTTATTAGCATGACCCGGGATAGGCTGAATTCCTGATCAAGTTTTCACAATATCTTGGTCAGAAGTCCAGGATTTCACAAGAGTCGTGCTTAGGACTCCTTCAAAATCTCACTCAATAGTCATTTTGAAATGCATTCTTGAAATCTTTGAGATTGCTAAAAAGTATTTCAAAAAAAATGTATTCAAAATTTTATTGCAAATTCATTAAGATTCTGGCAAAATATAACATAGCGAAGTGTTGTAATCTTGCCCAGAATTTTTGGAAATTATGTTTTGAATGCGATGAAAATTCTGGCGAGAAGTTCATTATTGTTGTCAAAACAAATGACGGGCTACTTAGCCTTAAGAGGAAAATAACCATCATCGTTTTACAAATTTTCAAAGCCAGTATTTTTACTCAAAATTTAAGCAATGTTCAAGAAAATCTATAATTGCATTACACTTGCTATCTGGATTGCGATGAAAGATTCTTATAAGGATTTCTTTAAATTTGGACGAAAAAACTGGTTTTTCATTTTTGATGGTTGCTGATGATTGATTGATAGATTCTCGAGACTTAACTAAAGTTGTAGGTCAAATTAAACAATTTCAACAAAAACTAACTAAATTATAAAGAAAATTCTCACAAAATCTTTGGTCTTAATTTTGCGCAATTCAGGTAGCACTTCAAGCAAGATCCTGATCAAGGTTATCTTGAAAAATATGAAAATTTCTCACAAAATCTTGGGCAGGATTCTCACAGTTCGATTAGCTTAAATTGTGCCTTGGACAGGATTCTTACATTATCTTGTGCAATATTCGCAAGAAAATATAAGCTTAATCTGCAAATCCTGGGCTTATACACTAATTCTAGGTATGATTCTGATAGAACTCTAAGCGTGATTTATTATGATGTAGCAATCGTAGAAAGCAATTTCCCACATTTTTGAGCAGGACCACAAAATATAGCTTGCGCAATATTACGACATAATCCTAAGCACAACTTTCACAGAAGTGAAGCTGAAGATGAACCGAAGCTAAACTTCAAATTTTAAAGAGCGCTAATCTGAAGAACCAAGCCTCCGAAAACTTGATCGATTGGTCACTAGCTGGTGATGACCAACCGATTAAGTTATAAGCTAAACCAGGTGTTCGGTTCTCCAGATTTGTGCTGTTGAAAATTTGAAGTTGGGCTACGACTGATCTTCACCTTAATCGTGTGCATGTTTCACACAAAATCTTATGCAGAATTATCACAAAATAAACAGACTACTGACAGAATTCTGAGCAGATTTCTACTTATGAAAACTTGATCTCCTACGGTTTACAACATTTATTAGGTGATATATTTCGAAAACTGACAGTTACTTAGTGGTGGTCCATTAATTATGTAAGGGTTTATGGGGAGAGGGGGGGTTGAAGATTTCTTACACGCCATACAAATTATTTTTGGTTTTCATACAAAAAATCTTACCATGGGGGGGGGGTTGAAAAACCGCTAAAATTGTCTTACGTAATTAATGGACAGCCCCTTAACGACGTCATTTCTATCCACCTAGAACGAATTTGTTGAAAAAATAATCTAGTGAACCAGATCGTTTATGCTACGATAGGAGTCACATGTTTACAACCAAAATTAATGTTTATACAAAGTAAAGAAACTGCCTTGTCTGTGTATGCCGTAGTGAACATTCTCAAAAATTCAAGGCTATATTGTTAAAAACCTTAGCCTGATGACATAATCCTGAGCACATAACCCTCAGTGAGCTGGTGATCTGAGACGAGACTCGCGAAGACATTCTTCTTTTTCTGTGATTGCTGAGTTTTTTCTTATTCCACTTTGTGTTTATACCAATACCGCGCAAGTCGTTCAAACCCTCATATGAAACTCTCAGCAAAAAATGATTGCGTTTGCATCACACCGAATCATAAATATCCTTTTGAATGAAATTTCATACCAGCAAACGTAGCAGACATTAGAAATAACTAATCTTGTGTTTAGATTTATCAGCAACGTTGGGAAAACCTGCTCCGCCGACTGAGGTTCTCAATAACAGTTTATTTTGAATACAATACTTTTCCCTTTGCAGCCATAAAAACGGCGGGTTGCAAGTTGCTAAGATTTGGCCCGCGGTTCAAAAAGGTTGGGCAGGCCTGCTTTAGAAGAACGAGATCTAGCGTATTACCCACTTGATTTTTAGGCGTTATAAAGTATATAAATGAATCCTTAGTACCATTTTGCTATGAAAATTTGATTTATTCTATATTTTAAAATATTTACTACTAGACATAATCCTCTAGAGAATGCAATGAGCTAGAATAACTATTCAGCGCTAAAATTCGACATTTGATACAATTTATTGCGGTTTTCCAAATAATGTGGGCCTTTACGCCAACAAAAAACGAGATTTCCTAAACATCTGAGAGGCTTGTTTCTGTAACACTGTCACCGCCTGTGGTCACAAACACATTAATGAAGGGATCCCCTTGGGTAGAACACGAATAATAATCATCTTTTAATTTTTGCATTTCAGCAATGACGCTAGGTGTTGACGATGGCGATGACGAATAAAGGATTGTGAAAATGAATAGAAAGAGAAGGTATCATGCCATTATAATATGTGCTGCGCTGGTTATTCAACACACCTTTTGTGAATATTCGCGCGCGTATGGATGGCAAACATCCTTCCCTCCGACTCACTTCATTATAATAACGCGGATAATGATGGCGGTGCAATTTCCTGAAGTGTAGAAGCCATCAACTTTGCACAGACGGATGGATCTAACGATGTGTGGAAGGATTTCGTTATGAACCATTTGAGCGTATTTTTTAATGATTTCTAAATTGATATGTGCAATGGAAATTCTATTCAGTATGTAGGATTCCTTATGATGTGGATTCTCTATGGTATTGATGAAGGCAAGATGCATTCAATTTCATATGATGAATAGTTAGATATTACAATAACGCTTCAAACCCATTTGACAGACCGACTTTATGATGAATTTTATCTTCTATAGATGTGGCTTATTTTTCAAAACTTCTCAAAACCAAAAATTCGTGTGCTCGCCTGAACTCAAATCACATGAAAAGAAAAACTTCAAAATTTGAACCATAAATATCAATATTTAAAGGTGGCGCAAGCGACATGAAGGTGAATTTTAAAGTTACAATAAACGACATTCAGTGATGTAAACATAATTTGTTGTTTTTCAATTAATTTTTGAAACTTTTAGCATCTTTCTCTTTAAAATTAAATTGAAGAAAACTTCGTAGAACATCAAATTTGTCTAAAATCAAAACTAGTTTTATTTAAAAGTAGTTTACTCCAAATTTTTCCTCATTTTACAAAAAATTTCATTTTTGTTTGACTATAACTCCATGAATACTAAACCGATTTCAAACCTTTTTACATGCTTTGAAACTAATTTAATTGTTTTCAAACTGTTCATACAACACATATAACTAAAAATTTGTAAATTGACGCTTATATTGAGCTGTTCGGTAATCCAATCCGCATGGTTATTAAATTAATTAACTCATTACGCGTGGTAAAGATGGACAAATTATGGGTGAAATTGTGAAAAAAAAATCCCAGCCGAGCACGTGGATTTTTTTTTCATAATTTCACCCATAATTTGTCCATCTTTACAACGCGTAATGAGTTAATTAATTTAAAAATTTGTATTGACTAAGTTATTCAATAAAACAGTAAAAAAAACATGATTTTTTAACACATTTTTGCCAGTTAAACATTATTTTCAAAGCTGAAAGTGTTTTTTTTTAATTTGTTAAACCTTTAAAAAGAACATTGCAGCAATTTTTAAATAATTTTGAAACAAAAAAAAATATACACATGTTAAAAAATATATGCACTATTCAACTTGTAATTCAAGCAAGGTGCTTTATAAACTTATTTTTAAAGAAAAATGCAATTTACGGCGAAAAACCTTAAGTAATCCCAAGAAATTTGATTTTTTCATTAAAAATTTATGTTTTTGGGTAAATTATGTAAAATAACTAAGTCAAAACCATTTTTTTAGAAAAATTTGTTGTTTGAAGTTTGAACAGTTTGAAGACAACTAATTATTTTTTCAAAAAAAGTAAAAAGATTTGTAATCGATTGAGTATTTATGAAGTTATGGTCAAACAGAGATGATTTTTTTTTAGGAAAATAAGGAAATATTTGGAAAAAAAAAACAATTTTTAACTTTTTGATTTTAGACAAAATTTTCATAAATTTAATTTTGAAGATAAAAGTGCTAAAGGTTTCAAAGCTGGATAGAAATTAACGAAGTTATGGTGATTTCTATAAAAACCATTTTTTGTAACTTGAAAATTCACTTTCAAGACGCTTCCGCCACCTCTAAATCCTAATATTTTTAGCTAAAACTTTGAGGTTTCTCTTTCAATGTGATTTGAATTCATTACAGCACACGAATTTTTGGTTTTGAGATCTTTTGAATAAAAGCCGCACCCTAATGTATATTAATTGGTTCACTTTTTTTTAACCTTGGGACATAATGGTTTATGTAGCGTTACCTTTTTAGTTTTAGATTATACCAAAAACAGCTTGTTTTTCACTTACTCTAAGAAATGTAGTTGGCTCTCCGGCCAACGGAACTGGATAGCAGAAGAAAGCACGAATTTCCAATTTCTTAATGTTTATTAGCGAGCATTAAAAAATTCCTGAAATTCCATTAATTAGTTCAGCGCAATGAAATTTTATACTCAACTTACGTTTAGTTCGTTTAGCTTCATGGGCTTTCTTCTTCTACTCCGCTCAAACTACTCTAGCTTTACCAGCTTCCCCTAATTAATTATAAGTTTCAATAAATGTAATGTGTCGGATATTAATAGCAAGACTTACGTTACTTCGGACCACTATGGTAATTCGTTCTAAGATATCCGACAACAATAATAATCTTTAAGAAATTACATCCTATATATAGTTCAGCAAATAATTACCTTCCAAGAATTAATTTTAGAACCACATTTAGAGTTTAAGAATAATTATAAGAAATTTCTGACTATCAAAAGTTAAGCATGAGAATATACACTTTCTATCGACTTTTCTATTTTGCAAATCATCATTCTTCGCATATCGCTTTTGACGTTCGCTTTTCATCATCCGTCATCGTTCTAACTGAGTCGGGATACTAATTCAATCGATATGATGATGTTTAGGAAGATTGTTCTGATGAGCCGCGTCGACCGAGGGGTCGCAACAAATGTATTATTTGTTTATTATTAGGGATGTGAGTTGAGTTGAAATATATCTGACCGCAATTTAAAAAAAAAAATATAAAAATTTCATGAACATTTGTCCATAAATTTCTCAGATCTAACCCTGCCTTTATGCAAGTATCATCCATTTAATTAGTTTCAGCATGATTGTCATGTCTTTAGCTTCAGTCTGTTATCATACTTGTTTTAACAACTAAAGCAAGTCCACGTAGGAAATGTTTTTTTTTTTTTCAATTTGTTTCATTTTATCTGGAGGTTGCATGTCGAAAGAAATAGTTTCGTTCAACCATTTGAATAAGCCGAGATAATTTGTGTTATTTTATTTAGTAACAGCTCAAATTTAAATTCAAGGTAGTTCAATATCCTAATAATATCAAATAAGGATATAGACAATATTCATTTAAGGTATAACACCAAAATATTGCATATATAGTGGCCCAGAGAGTCCTAGCGGTAAACGCGCAGCTATTCAGCTAGACTAACCTGAAAATCGTGGGTTTAAATCCCACCAGTCGAGTGTCTTTTGGTAAAGTAAATTTTCTCGACTTGCCAGAGCATAAAGTATCATCGTACCTGCCAGACAATATACACATGCAAAAATGGTCAATCGGCAAAGAAAGTCCTTAGTTAATAACTGCGGAAGTGGTTATACGAACATCTGACTGCTTAAAAGCAGGCTTTGTCCTAGTTGGGACGTAATGCCAGAAATGAAAGGAAGAAGAAGAAGATTGAAGCGAGTTTTTCGTTTCTTCTCGGGAAGGGTTGCAATTCATGGCTACTGCGATTGCAATTACTAGCGTATTACAGGATTGTTATTATTTAATTAGAATTATACTCCATACACCTTCAAACGCGTTGAAAGTGGTCTATCGCAAGTTTTCGCAAAATAACTTGTACCCTACTCGAAAGCTCTTGTTTTTAGCCTTCGAATGAACTTATTCTCATCGCGGGCATTCGCGGGCTACTAATGTCTTAGGGTACTTTTATTAAAAAATAATATGTTTTTGAAAAATTTTAACTTTAATTCACTTTGTATGAATATAATGAAAATTTTTATTCAACCCAAACAACTTTTCTGAAGATACCATTGCGGCTTGACCTCTTTAAAAACATAAATAGCTTGTGAAAAATGGATCGTAAATATTAATTTTCTTGAAAAATCATGTCCACGGTCCACTCAAGGAGCTGTATAAAATTCAAACTCCAATGAATCTGCTTCAAACTTTGGATTTGAACAACAGAAGTGTTGAGGAAGTCAGGAAAAATATTACTGTTCGGATAAAACAACTTTGATTTTTGAGGTTTTGGCCGCCCTCGGACCATTGTGCTATGGTATCTCAATGTTCACAACCGGGAGCGCACAACCATCATCATCCACCAGCAGCATCCACTCCTGTTTTATCTTCATTGAAAAGTGATCATCTGTTCGACGGTACCGTTTTGACTCATATTCCGAACACTTAAGGCCAAGCGTGACTTCAAACGCATCTCATTTACATGAATTATATGATATCTGTGAAAATTTCAATTCATTCTTCAAGTCTGATTGTTAGCTGTTGGGTGTGCCGGTAAAAATGTTTATTTTAACGTGTTTAGTATTGTTTTTATGTGAAAATATGGAACAACATTTTGATTCAAATGCCGAACACTGTGTTCATTCTGTCTCATATTTCGAACACCTTGATTCAAATTCCGAACAGCATGAATAAATCGTATTCAAAATAAAAATTTCGCAAATATATTAATCTGAGCTGGATTTACTAGCCTCGAGCTAGAGAATCATCACTATTCCCGAGGTCTAAAACAGATTGAAATAAGGTACCCCGGGGCAAGTGAGAATCCGGGGTAAGTGGGGCGTTTCGTCATAGCTCAACTAGGAAAAGTTTTCATGGGGGTATTCTTCTAGAAAATTGAAGATACAATGATAAGGAATGTATTTAGTACTAAACATATTGTTATTTTTATTACCATGTAGTTCATGTAACAGTTGTCAGGTCAGCGCCATTTTCAACTTGCATGACAAATTGTGACACGTTTCACGTCTTGCATTGACTCGCAATAAATAAATGTGTTTTAAATCGAATTTCCATCAGTAAGCTATAATTTTTAGTATTATTACAAGCTGCTAACGATAAACCAGTATTTTGTTTTCATTTCATATGAAATTTTCGATGGTCTATCTTACCCCAAAATATATTTGTACCTGGGGTAAGTGGGACCTATCAAAACAAAAAACCAGAATCAAAACTTTTCGTACACGTTTCATACATTTTGCTAGAGAGTAGCACTAAAACATTCAAACAAATGATTTTTATCAAAAAAGATCAACCTCAAATTACGTAATTGCATAAGAGGGAGAAGAAAAGTATTATTATTCTTTGTTTTTTAATTATTTTTTTTTTTTGAAATACGGCTTCTAAATTATTAATTCTAAATTCTTATTTGAACTTTATTTGTTATTTCTACCAAATTAAGTAGTGATGGAAAACAATTCCATCCCATAAGGTGGTTTTCTGTCATGTATATAAATAATAACAAAACATATTTATAATTTCGTCAATATTGATTGTTAATGTGCTACATTTTAATTAAGAACTTATAAATGATATATTTTGAACATGTTTAATTCCTCTTTACGCTTTTATTGATGAATTTTCAGTAAATATTGAATGTGAGGTGACATACTATTAAATAAAGGGTTTCTTCCTTAAACGTAACGTATTTTATGGTTGATCCCTTATGTACATCAAATATGTACTTAAAATTAAAAATCTATGACTTATCAATCCTATTATTGTAATGATTGACTTATAATGTGGATTGACGCATGAAACTTAAAGTGGATTTGAAAAATATTGACATTTGAAAATTTTATTGAACAATTTGTTTGAACTATCGTTTTTTGTTTAAATTGAATTGCAATT
This sequence comes from Aedes aegypti, assembly GCF_002204515.2. Classification (NCBI taxonomy): domain Eukaryota; kingdom Metazoa; phylum Arthropoda; class Insecta; order Diptera; family Culicidae; genus Aedes; species Aedes aegypti. The sequence continues at coordinate 205,380,066 of NC_035109.1, read as the reverse complement.
GACTGCCATTTCCAAGTAATTTGATGACATATTTCAGTGAAACATTTCAAACAAATCGCCATACAAAAAGCGGAATATGAGTCTGTTTGGAATTTGAGACAAAACGGTACCAAAGAAACGAATGCGCGCGATTCTATTAGCAGCATAGCATAGCATAGCATAGACTGTGAATGCGCGCGATTCTATTAGCAGTAGCGACAAAGGCACATTTGAGGCTCGAAATGATTTCAGAGATACGTTCTCTTTGTTTATAACCAACGTTGATCGTAGTACAACAGATGATGATATTTCCAAGCTTGTATGCGAGTGTTTGAATACGGATGATCATAATGAATTTAGGGTAAAAAAGCTTGTATCGAACCAAAACTTGCATGAATTAAACTACGTATCCTTCAAAATTACTTTGGACAGAAAATGGAAAACCTTGGCTTTGCAACCTTCAACTTGGCCTAAATATCTAAGGTATAGAGAATTTGTAAACCGTCGTGCCATCTGGAAACCTAGTCACAGCGAATTTGATTTATGTAATGTTTCTCATTGTTAAAAACTTCTGAAGAATGTGTGTTTATCTTATCGCCTGTGTTGTAAAATTGATTATCATCAGCTAATATGTAGTCATTGTTATATACTTTAAGGAAAACATTTTAATGAGACCAGAAGGTCAGTTAAAATCATCAATCAAATAAAAATTGTGCATTTATGTGGTGAAAATGTGTATTTTTCTGACAAAACTGCAATTTTCTTTCCAATTTTGTAAAATATTTTGTCTACGAAAATTATTCCGTTTTTGTCAACTGAAAATTGCCGAACGTGTTGATAAAAACGAAACATACCTGAATTAGTCTTCAACTAGCTATCAGAATCTAATTAAATACCAAAACATAAAACTATGATACACTCAGTGAAATTAGAGTAATGCGGGAAAATGGCTCGCACCTACCTTGTCTCAGAAAATGTCTATTGAACTAAAAACAATCTGGATCCGGTTTGTAAGTATATTTTACTTCAACATCATTGGCGTAAATACGGCAGGGCCTGAAACCCTCCCTCTCTCCGAAACTTGGGCTTTCCACTCCCCCCCACCCTCTCTGTCCGAAAAACAGGCAGGAGAAATGAGAATATAGTTAAAACTCGTGTTTAGTATAATATATACCCTTATGATATTGAACGCGATAACTGCATGTTGAATACAAATTTCCTATTTTTTATGATCATTGTTAGACTGCGAATATAAACTATATGTAGTTTTAAAACGTATCTTTTTGTTCTCGATGTTAAAATTCATCAAAGCACTTCTTAAAATTAGCAGAATTGGTTTGAATCATTTGTAGTCGTATCATTGATTAGAAAATCAAGGAATCTTTAGTCGATATTATGTGATCAATTATTTAGATTTTTACTCAAATTAATTATTGAGAATTATACTACGAATCATTGGGTACCTTCCTTAGCCGAGTGGTTAGAGTCCGTGGCTACAAAGCAAAGCCATGCTGAAGGTGTTTGGATTCAATTCCCGGTCGGTCCAGGATCTTTTCGTAATGGAAATTTCCTTGACTTCCCTGAGCATAGAGTATCGTCGTACCTGCCACACGATATACGAATGCGAAAATGGCAACTTTGGCTAAGAAAGCTCTCAGTTAATAACTGTGGAAGTGCTCATAAGAAAACTAAGCTGAGAAGCAGGATCTCTTCCAGTGGGGACGTAATGCCAAGAATAAGAAGAAGAAGAAGAAGAAGAACGTAAAGAAAAAGTGTATAAGAACATATTGATCACGTGTATATTTGTAAAACATATTTAAAAAATGATTCTCCTGAAACGTTTATCAATTCCACCATTGTTGGGTGACATAACGTCAAATCTGCTGTCGAAAATATATAGCAGCTTGTCTTAATGAGTTTAAAGCACTAGCGCTAGCTATTATTTTTCGTTTTTCTTTTCACGTGGCTATACTGCTGTGAATCGCAAGTCAGTCCCATCTGTAAAAAGTAGGCATTGAGAAAATGGGCTGTGAAGTTTCCAAACCTCTTTTCCATACTAGTTCAATAATTCCATATTCAACAAATTCCCGAGGATTGGAACATGTTCATATCTTAATGAAACTTTCACAATTGGCTTTTCACTACGATATTTTTCCGAGAAAAATGTAAAGATGATCGAAACACGGTTCATTTTTGTGCTACACTGTGTGGAAATCTGTAATGGGACTGATTTACGGTTACTTTTCATTATGGGATAATTTGACTTGCTGTTTTTTCCTAATTTCTCCGAACAAACCTTATTATCTCATTAGTGCAGTTGAAAGAGCATTGTAAGATGTGTTGAAATCTGAACTTAACTCAATTTCGACGAAAATGCAAAAGGTATAGTTGTATAGTTGCATACAAAATCGAAATTCCAGGTCTCCTTTCCTTTTATCTGGATAAGTTGACTATCAGATGAATTTGGTAAACAGAAGCAAATTTGAATATTGCAAAAAATAATTGTATTTCAATGTTGTGCTTATGTTGCATACAAATCTAATTCTGTCACAAACTAGATTTACGCTCGTCACAGCATATGAGTGAAAAGACCCCTCTGTTGTATTGTGATTCTGCATAAATTATTAGTCGAAAAGAAAATGGCACTGATTGATAGTATGGGCGCATGAATTAGAGCGATTTTCACGTCGTTCCGTAATTATTCCTATTGAAACCATCCCACGCTCTTAATTCCCGTAGGGCGAAAAAAGAACGATTCGGCTCCCTCTTTATTATGATCGCCCCACGCCAACGGTTCGCGTACTTATATTTTCCTATCATTTTTTCCGCGTCACTTACTGCGCTAGACGACGGTTTTTTCATATGCATGGCGGTTCCGCTCTTCCTTCGCAACGGAATAGAACAGCGAGCACTCCGGGCAGCTTCGGGCGCAAAAGGCAAGGAAAACATCTACTGCATGGAATCAGAAATGATTATTATATCGTCCCGCCCTGCTTTGCTGACATTCTGTTCGACGAATCAAAGCCCAGCATGACTTACCATCGAGCGCCAGAAGGCAAAGGAACGAGAAAGAGAAAAATCACAATTTATGATTTCTTTTCACATTTTTTAATCAGTGGAAACGGCTGCGGGCATATGTATGTACTGTGGAGAAGTTTTTTTCCCTCCTGTTATGCTCGGGGTAGAATCACACGTACATAGAAGTTAGATTCTCCCCGGGTTGGGACTAAAGCGACGTCGATGCCGGCCGGATGCGCCGTGTAGCGAAACCACCTTTGACCACTCGTTCGTATGTCGTTTCCTCCATGCGCCATCATAATCGAGACAAAAAAAAACCCTCCAGCAGATGCATGCTGAGCTCAACCTCATATATCAGCCATCTTCAAGTTACTACATGGCGAAGGGGTTCTGATTAACAGATTCTTACCCGCACTTGTTGGGAAAAGGAAGACCTCCAAAGACAATGCTTATTGACTTTGAAATGTGATAACAACCGTTTAAACTTTCCAATGAGCTATTAAAACTTTCTAGGAGGATAATTAAAATTCATTTCTGCTGAGGAGTGGAAAATTTATCTTTTCTACGTTTTCTGGCATAGTAACGCAAGCAATATTAAGTTTTATGGTTCATTTGGAACTCCAGAAGTTACTGCGAAAATTGATTTGTATACGCTTCAATCTTTATAGAAAAGACTGTAACAAACCGGGAACTAAAATTTGGTTTTCCCCCTGGGTGGAACAGACCCGCTTTGGAACTTGATTTTTTTTTCAATTTAAATGAGCCACCCATATACACTTTACTTTCGATGGCACTACGTCTTTCAAAACCTAAGCCACAATGTTACGCCAACAAACTTTGTACCTGGCTGCTTGTTCTAATACACCAAAAATATTTTAGATTTACACCTAACGTTCATTTATTTAGTTAAAATCCTTAAAGAAAACCAGCCCTGTCGTCCTGCTTAGTCGCGCTTAGTCGACGACTAAGAAGCTTTTCTCAGATTTTTTTTCAGAAGTTTTTACCCGAAGTCATGAAAAATGTAGGTAATTTGATAGAACTTTCAAGATCAACAACAGTCTAACGCCCCATAAGACATCAATTGAAATTTTCAACCTATTCTAACGCTCTAGAGTAATTTTACCTTATATCATATAGAACCATACTGTATAAAATCAACCGATTAATAAGCTGTGTCTTCGCCCAGGAGTAATTTGACCTTATCTCATTTAGATCAGGTGTATCTTGGCATCCTGTAGAATATCAATTGAAAATTTCAGGCTTTAGAAAGTCCCTGGAGTAATTTGACCTCATCTTATGTACTTAGACCAAGTGCGTCCTTACGCCGCCTTGTAAGACATCAATTGAATATTTCAAGCTTTATCAACGCCTAGAACATATCACCCTGTGAGACATCAGAAGAGATTGGGAAGATTTTTAAACGCCCAAGACTAATTTGACCTTGTCTTACGTAGATTAGGCGCATCTTAATGACCTGATTCGACTAAAAATTCCAAGTTGTATTTACGCCATGGAGTAATTTTAACTTATCTCATATAGTTTAGCTGCATCGTAACGCGCTGTAGGATATCAATTGACAATTTCAAGCTGTATCAACGCCCGGTAGTAATTTTACGTTTACCTATGTACATTAGAGTGATGCAAATTTTGAAATTTGGCTACCCCTATGCCTAAACGATTTATATTACGGTAAATAGCATCCTCCCAAAGTTTGAAATGAATCGGAAGAAATTTGACTGTGCACAGGCCAATTGAAGTTTATATGGAGATTACTACAGGGTGTCCGCAAATTATCCGAACAGCAAAATATGCGAAAGATGATCTCGCATTGAAAACAATGAAAAATCAATGTCCATGTACCTTTTATAATACATCTATATGCTAACACAAAATTCATCTTTAAAAAAATTCGAATTGATTGCTTGTTACTGAGAAAGGCAAATTTAAATTTTTCGGAGACGATTTTCTTGAGGGCCGCTAGTCATACTGGAGATGTGTTATCCCTAAAATCTAAAAGAGATGAATCGAAATGTCCTATTATTATTTGAAGTAACCTACAGTTTAGTGGCTTCAAGTAAGACTGGAAATAGAAAATTACACGGTTCAAACCCAGTGAGTTCTACGGACAATTCTCTTCCGTCATAAAGCACGAAAAACAGCTCTCTTTAATACACCTCTACACAACTGGCTTGGTTTTACAAATATTTGAGTTCCGAAATACGTCAAACTTACTTCTTATGAATATAATAAGCCAATGATTGAAACCATGCAAGAATATTGAATTTATTATACTTGATTGTATAGAGACATGTCTTCAAAGTTTGTACGGATAATTTGCGGACACCCTGTAGTTATTTCTTAGCTGTAAATATTTGAAACTAAAGGTTAATTACATTCAGTGACATGTTCGTTAGTTGGATTTGGTCGATATTTGATGTGAAATTGGCATTATGAATTAATAAGTATTTCAAGTATTTATTTGGTATGTACAACTTCGGCACTTAGAAAACTGTTCATTAGCTTTTAACATTCACATACCAAAAAGTAGGCTTCTGAGCATGTAAAGCAACTCTGTAAGGGGAATCTTCTCAAGTTCGCAAAAAATAATCTTAATATATTGCTTTCAATCTATTGATTTAATGGTACTTATCAATAAAATATTAAATACTATTGTTAATCTTGGACACGGAAAGAAAGATAATTGCAAGTCAGTTTTTTGCACATATAATAATTCACATAACAGAGCATTCGCAATATGATCTCCGCATCCTAATTAGAATTTTTGAAATGATAACAATAACGGCATCAACCTCGATGGAGTTTGAACAGTCAAAAATAATAAATTTGGCAATTTCTGATGGTATTTTTCATCTGATATTGAGTAAAATGATTTTTGACCGCTTCGTAGAACAAATGGAACCACTGTGCAGTGGTGCTGCTGGCGGGTAGAATAGATCAAAGTAATTCAGCAAAAAAGCAGTGTTGCTTTGAAAGTAATTGAATGATCATCTCAGCATGGTTTAGACTTTGGTTTCAGTAATAACAAATTATCCTTACGTCTTCGGTAAGATTCCACATAAGAAGAGTTGGTTCACTTTTCCATAGCGGTATTTATCACGAGCAGTTAGAGGACTGAACACAAAAGGTTTAACATTTTCATAGTAATTTCCATATTATCTTCAAATGGCGTGTGCACAACCAAATTTCTTCCAAATCACTTTAAAATTTTGGGAGAATGATTTTTATCATAATTGAAACCGTTTAAGCATAAGGGAGCAAAAATTTCAAAATTTGCATCAGTCTAATGTACATATATCCGTTCCATCTTAACGCCCCGTATGACATCAATTAAAAATTAAAGCTTTTAAACGTCCTGGAGTAATTTGACCTAAACTGATGTAGAGCATGTATGTCTTTACGCAATGTACGACATCAATTGAAAATTCCAAGCTGTATTACCACCTTGTCCCATGTAAATCAGGTGCAACTTTACACCCTGTGGGACATCAAAAGAGATTGGCAAGATTTATAAACGCCGTAGACTAATTTAACTGTATCTTACGTAAATCAGGTGCCCCGTATCGATTAAAAATCACAAGCTGTATCGGCGCCCTGGAACGTTCCCAGCTGTATTTACGTTCTGGAGTAATTTGATCTTGTCTCTACGTAGGCAGGTGTATCTGAGTGCCATGAAGTGTATCAATTAGTAATTCGAAGCTTTAACAATGCCTTGGATTAATTTGACCTAAAACGCCCCGTAGTAATTTAACCTTACCCTAGGTACATCAGGTACATCTTAACGGCCTGCAAGACATTAATTGAAAATTCCAACCTTTATCAACATACTGCAGTAATTTAATCTTGGGCTACATATATGAAGTAGATCTTAACGCCCTGTAAAAAATCATTAAAAAGTAAATTAATAATGGAATAAATTAACCATGTTTTACGTAGATCAAGTGCATCTTGACGCCCTGAAGAGAACCAATTTGTTTTTACTTGTTTTAATTATGAATCGTGGTTTACGGCCAACCAGCCGAGTGGAAGTTTAACAACTACCGAAAAGCTAAACATTACATATAATTTGCAATTGGATTAGATGGACAAATTGATGTGAAGATTTGCGAAAAAGTTACACGTCTTCTCAGTGAGAATCGAACTCACGACTCCCCGATCTCTAGTTGGGGCGCGTTAACCACTACGCCATGAGAGGACTCATGAACGCAGAAGTTAACCTGAATTCGATTTCAGCTCAATACTCACGTGGTCCTCTTTCGCAAAGTGCACCTCTTTCGGAAGAATTAGATGCCCATCCAAACACAACGCTTTCTATATATATCCAATGCCTAGCCCGAGAGCGCATTGTTTTTTAGGTATAGGAATAGCACACTACACTAGCCAGCAACTGCGCTGGCTGAGGTTTCTATTGTGTGGGCTTCCAATGGGTCGCGACGTTCTCAAACGACCGGTTACGGAACATGAGTCCGTTGCTCGATAAATACTTGTTTTAATTATGAATCGTGGTTTACGGCCAACCAGCCGAGTGGAAGTTTAACAACTACCGAAAAGCTAAACATTACATATAATTTGCAATTGGATTAGATGGACAAATTGATGTGAAGATTTGCGAAAAAGTTACACGTCTTCTCAGTGAGAATCGAACTCACGACTCCCCGATCTCTAGTTGGGGCGCGTTAACCACTACGCCATGAGAGGACTCATGAACGCAGAAGTTAACCTGAATTCGATTTCAGCTCAATACTCACGTGGTCCTCTTTCGCAAAGTGCACCTCTTTCGGAAGAATTAGATGCCCATCCAAACACAACGCTTTCTATATATATCCAATGCCTAGCCCGAGAGCGCATTGTTTTTTAGGTATAGGAATAGCACACTACACTAGCCAGCAACTGCGCTGGCTGAGGTTTCTATTGTGTGGGCTTCCAATGGGTCGCGACGTTCTCAAACGACCGGTTACGGAACATGAGTCCGTTGCTCGATAAATACTTGTTTTAATTATGAATCGTGGTTTACGGCCAACCAGCCGAGTGGAAGTTTAACAACTACCGAAAAGCTAAACATTACATATAATTTGCAATTGGATGGATGGGCATCTAATTCTTCCGAAAGAGGTGCACTTTGCGAAAGAGGACCACGTGAGTATTGAGCTGAAATCGAATTCAGGTTAACTTCTGCGTTCATGAGTCCTCTCATGGCGTAGTGGTTAACGCGCCCCAACTAGAGATCGGGGAGTCGTGAGTTCGATTCTCACTGAGAAGACGTGTAACTTTTTCGCAAATCTTCACATCAATTTGTCCATCTAATCCAATTGCAAATTATATGTAATGTTTAGCTTTTCGGTAGTTGTTAAACTTCCACTCGGCTGGTTGGCCGTAAACCACGATTCATAATTAAAACAAGTATTTATCGAGCAACGGACTCATGTTCCGTAACCGGTCGTTTGAGAACGTCGCGACCCATTGGAAGCCCACACAATAGAAACCTCAGCCAGCGCAGTTGCTGGCTAGTGTAGTGTGCTATTCCTATACCTAAAAAACAATGCGCTCTCGGGCTAGGCATTGGATATATATAGAAAGCGTTGTGTTTGGATGGGCATCTAATTCTTCCGAAAGAGGTGCACTTTGCGAAAGAGGACCACGTGAGTATTGAGCTGAAATCGAATTCAGGTTAACTTCTGCGTTCATGAGTCCTCTCATGGCGTAGTGGTTAACGCGCCCCAACTAGAGATCGGGGAGTCGTGAGTTCGATTCTCACTGAGAAGACGTGTAACTTTTTCGCAAATCTTCACATCAATTTGTCCATCTAATCCAATTGCAAATTATATGTAATGTTTAGCTTTTCGGTAGTTGTTAAACTTCCACTCGGCTGGTTGGCCGTAAACCACGATTCATAATTAAAACAAGTATTTATCGAGCAACGGACTCATGTTCCGTAACCGGTCGTTTGAGAACGTCGCGACCCATTGGAAGCCCACACAATAGAAACCTCAGCCAGCGCAGTTGCTGGCTAGTGTAGTGTGCTATTCCTATACCTAAAAAACAATGCGCTCTCGGGCTAGGCATTGGATATATATAGAAAGCGTTGTGTTTGGATGGGCATCTAATTCTTCCGAAAGAGGTGCACTTTGCGAAAGAGGACCACGTGAGTATTGAGCTGAAATCGAATTCAGGTTAACTTCTGCGTTCATGAGTCCTCTCATGGCGTAGTGGTTAACGCGCCCCAACTAGAGATCGGGGAGTCGTGAGTTCGATTCTCACTGAGAAGACGTGTAACTTTTTCGCAAATCTTCACATCAATTTGTCCATCTAATCCAATTGCAAATTATATGTAATGTTTAGCTTTTCGGTAGTTGTTAAACTTCCACTCGGCTGGTTGGCCGTAAACCACGATTCATAATTAAAACAAGTATTTATCGAGCAACGGACTCATGTTCCGTAACCGGTCGTTTGAGAACGTCGCGACCCATTGGAAGCCCACACAATAGAAACCTCAGCCAGCGCAGTTGCTGGCTAGTGTAGTGTGCTATTCCTATACCTAAAAAACAATGCGCTCTCGGGCTAGGCATTGGATATATATAGAAAGCGTTGTGTTTGGATGGGCATCTAATTCTTCCGAAAGAGGTGCACTTTGCGAAAGAGGACCACGTGAGTATTGAGCTGAAATCGAATTCAGGTTAACTTCTGCGTTCATGAGTCCTCTCATGGCGTAGTGGTTAACGCGCCCCAACTAGAGATCGGGGAGTCGTGAGTTCGATTCTCACTGAGAAGACGTGTAACTTTTTCGCAAATCTTCACATCAATTTGTCCATCTAATCCAATTGCAAATTATATGTAATGTTTAGCTTTTCGGTAGTTGTTCAATTTGTTTTTGTTCTATGACCTCAACTGATGTAAATCAAGTGATGAGTGGTGTTTGGTCCTTTAATTTTGTGGTCTGCTCGCGGGAATGAACGATGCAATATAGATCAATTGTGATTAGCGTATTGTATATTCCAATCAATACAGTGGATCCACAATTAAGAATCGTCCACAATTTATGAATCAGCTGACTTTAAATGACAAAATAACAACAAAAATCAACACAAAACATCACGTAAACAATTTTACTCATAATAAATTATAAGCGAAAATGTTTCCGTGATGTTTTGTGCTGTTTTTTACTGTTATTTTGTCCTTTGAAGGCAGCTGATTCATAAATTGTGGGTGATTCTTAATTGTGGATTCACTGTATATTCATTATAATGGTGAGTTCGTTCGGGTTGAAGTGTGTCGGATGAAAACATAAAATTCGTTTTTCAGCATAACAGACTAAAAGTCATAACCTAGAATATTTTATTTTTCGCTTTTCGGCAGCCATAGGGGAAAAGCACTAATTTTCGACCCACAAGAATTCTGTGCCAATTTTCGGATTTTCATACAAAGTAGGCCAAAATCGTATGAATGGGTCGAAAATTAGTGCTGGGTCGAAAATTGGTGCTCTTTTCCTACTTAGTATACTCCTTTTTTTAAGACATCGAAATGTTAAAGCTTCCAGTTATCGATTTGTCCTTTGAAAGAAGTACCACACTAGACAACGGACTGGCATGTAACGCCCAGTGACATAGTCGGAATACATTCCTAACAAAGTTTTCCGGACTAAAGCGGCAATCAAACCCACACCTCTTGACTCGATGCGGCCTAATGCTTGGTAATACTAATCGCACGGCCACGAAGCCCATTGCTTTATTACATTACGCATCCGGCCCGCGACCTCATTTTGTGCGGCCCGCGGAAGGTTCGAAGATTCTTCTCATATTTGGCCCGTAGACTATTCTACCAACCTAAAGTTACAACATACCAGGACTATGTAGTTTTAAATTGAGTTTCAACTTGATATTTTTCCAAGGTAATTATTTAAATTGTTTTGTTTGATTTTTTTAATCTTTTTATATATTCAATATTATGCATGATTCAAATTCTAAATCTCAAATTCTGAGAATGTTTTTACCATGATTTTCTTTAACATAAAAAATATGTAGCCTGAACAAAACTTATGGGCAAAAGGCTAAATTTTCATACATAATTTCACTTAATCATCGGCTAATTTTCTCGCAGAATCCTGTAAATAAATTTAACCAATACCTAGGCGTAACTCACGCAAAATCTCTGAAAATATTAGTTTGTGTTATGCATCCATGTTTTTTGATATCATGTGAATTTTGGTCGGTATTTGAGACTTTCACTAGGTCGGATGATATGTCACAGATAACATTTAAAACACAGCTAATTTTAGATGTATAAAACATGTATCTGAGAATTTTTAGAACTTTTTGCAAATGTCCAATATTTTATACAAGGATTTTTCTTGTGTGAGAACTTTGAGGAGGCTTTGAGGCTAATATTAATTACAAAATTTTGGCATCCAGCTTTTAACGGGACAAAAATCTACAGTACCCATTTTGAAGTTTCGGTTGCACTAATGCTTATCATTTCTTATGGTTCAAATCATTTTAAAGACAAATTTTGAAAAAAAAATGCAGACAAAGCCGTTTTTGCCGAAGATGAATAATCCTCTATGTAAAAATAAATTTGAAGAAATATCAGAGATGCATCGGATTGAAACCTTCAGTATGTCCAAAAAAAATCTGAGTTTTTCTTAGTGTTACAAAAAAATACTATCATTGCATAATTGAAAAATGAAAAACAGAAAAATTATATGGAAAAACATACTGAATTTTCATATACTTCTCCTTCTTTTTTTTTTTGATTACATAAAAACGCGTTTCCAGAAATATCAGACATTATTGCAGTAATTTTAGAAATAGCGGATAAACCAGTATAAAATCACATTTACCGAATTATCCCCAACTACGCTACAAGTTGGTACATTTGCATATATTACATTAAAATTGTTTAAACTGGGCCGAACTTGTATCGAAAACTGATTCAGTAGCCTGTAATGCACGCAAAATATTGTGAAAATTTATATTATAAATTGCAGTCCAGTAAATTATTCCTAATATTTGGGGGTTATCGATATTTAAGAAAATATTTTAAAATGTACATATTTATTTAATTTAATTAAATTGAAATATACTGCCCATAAAAGCATAACTGTCCCATATAGATTTTCAAACCAACACCTTTTTTCGTGGCAACATCCATATTTCAATATGTACTTCACTATGCATATCAAAATTAACACACTTTGTTTGAAAATGTTGTGAAAAAATATCAAGTTGGTGCAGTCCCATATTGAAAAATAAAGGCATAACAGTCTCTATATGAACTTTGAACCCAAATAGCAATTGCAAAACATGAATTGTGTTCAAGTTTATATTTTTTGCTAATCAATAGAAGCAAAATGAGTAATATGGGTGGTTGCGTGAAACGAATATGGCATGTAAAAATGTACTAGAAAATTATGAAGATTTGTATGAGAAGACAAACTTCAAACTATGAGCGCTATTTTCTCAATGCCTATTGTTTCCATATGGCACAGTTATGCCTTTATGGGCAGTATATCAGGAGGGCAATTTCAGATAACTATTGGTCTCAAGGGGGCGAAAGTTGAAAAAGTTTAGGAAGCACTGAGATAAAGTTTCATGGCAATAGAATAATCGGGTTTCACAGGGTACACCAATTTCAACCATTTTTTGACAAGCTTGGTATTTTGACCCTAAATATTTTGTTGACATTTTGTAAGTTCACAGTGCAAACAATAAACTTGGGATATTCTGCTGTTTCTTATATCCTAAAACTAAATAACTATGACGAATTATTTCAAATTGCATCGAATAACCTGTTTTTTTATTTTTTTTTATTAAAACCACTTTTGAAAATTTACTAGGTAGGTTTCTTATGTATAAGCAATTTCGGACATAAGTTCACTTTAGCAGGCACAACAACTTAATGCATGAAAAATAAATTTTACTCTCTATTACTATAAGTTTTTATCATAAAATGCATATTATGACTTGTTCTTAATTCTTTCACGCATGCATGTTCACGTAATTAACATGGAACCGCTAAGACGTCAACGAGAGATTTGGTCCATTGTGACCGAAGTCAAACTATCCTCGGCTACTACAGTTTGATGCAAATATTTAGCATTTTCAGTGTAAAAGTGTTGTTGATTTTTATGTTCAGTTATATAAAAAAATGCAGAAATGGTTAAATTTGTACGTTTGACTTTTAAAGAGCTCTATACGGGCAGAATAAAACCAGAAACATAAATGGTCATTGCTCGAAAACTTTTGCATCAATTTGTTTAATTTTTTCACAATATACTTCCATCAATACATTGCTTTAAAAGCGAAATGCCGAACATGAGATAAATTTTGCAATTTGAGATATGTAAGTAGCAGATTTTTTTTAAGTTTCGAAGTTTAATGCCATTGCACAATGGTCCAGATAGCAAGTTTAGGCGGACATGAACTTTTCGACGTCATTTTGTGGTTTTAGAGTATAGGTTGCTTCCCAGAAGTGTTTCGAAGTTAGTTGTACTACAATTCGTACGAAAGGGATTTTTTTGCTGCACTAATCGCAATAGTGTCCTATACGCCAACTTTTTTTTATGTTAATAGATAGCAAGTTGGTATATTCAGCAAAGTTGTAGCATATTTTAATACAAAAAACTTTGTAGAACAATCTTTTTTTATCTCTTATACTTTCTGAGATAATTGACTTTTGAAAAAAATGAAGAAAATCATTTTTTCACTCATAAGTCATTTATTTACAAATTTTAGCAGCCTACTATGTTCTACAAAGTTTTTGGTACTATTATATTCTACAACTTTGGTGAATATACCACAGTTGTATTTCTTCTCGTTTTCTTATTGTCTTCTTCTTCTTCCTGGCGTAACGTCCTAAAGAAGATTTTAATTTAAAATCATGCCGTATTAAAAGTCATAAATGGTAATATGTTGCAAGAGTTGAGAGGCATTCAATTTATTTATCTTAAGTCTTTGATTTATGTATAGCAGTAATTATTACAGTTGTTAAAGTCGTATTAAAATCAGTCATAGTAACCATGTCAAAAAATTACAATTGTTAAAGATTGTTATGCGAGTTATTTGGCCTGTAAATCAATATCTCCTACACTAAGAAAACCAGAAGAAATACATCTGTGGTATATTTACCAAAGTTGTAGAATATAATAGTATCAAAAACTTTGTAGAACATAGTAGGCTGCTAAAATTTGTAAATAAATGACTTATGAGCGAAAAAATGGTTTTCTTCATTTTTTATATAAAGAGTCAATTATCTCACAGACAAACAGACGTAACACTTAGAACAAATCTTGATCAAAACCATAGTCACGAGGACATGAACGCCCAATGCTAAAATTGGTGTGTTTGGCCGACAGGTCAATAGATGGCGATAGTGTGTAAACGTCAAACATGAACAAAAACGATGCGAGCGCTGCGGGTGGTGAATTGGCCACTTACCATATTTTTGAATCGATCGTTAAAAAGGTGGTCGATGGACAATGATGAGAGTGTGACGTCTGTTTGTCTGTGGTATAAGAGATAGAGAAAAAGTTTGGGCAGTGCGTCAAGAAAGCCCGAGCTGTCGTCCGTGTTTTTTTTTCGGGTCGCGCGCCTATTTTTTTTTTCTGAGTGCTAGCCGAGCAAACGAGTGAAGCTGAAAGTGGATTGTGGCTGCTCAGTCAAGGATAACGGATCAATTGGTGAGCTCGTTTCATGCTACTATTTCTAATCTATAAAATATGTATGACTGCACATTTAATCGCTACAATGGTGGGATGTAAATATGATGTTTCAACAAACTATGGATGGTTCGTCACTGTGAGTGTCGACACACACTCTGATTCATGATTTATTTATGTTTAACATGTTTTTTTTTTTTCAGAACACCCCTTATATACCTTTATTTTTGTAATTAAAAAAACTTTGAATGGTTCGACACTACAAGTGTAGACTTGCGAAAGGTTCTCTTTATTCAAAAACTTTGGGTGGTTCGCCACTGTAAGAGTCGGCATAAGAATAAGAGTGTTCTATGATGTCCCAACCAATTGAGTCTTTTGTTTCTTTTCAAATGAGTAAAATATAATAACACATGCTTTCGTACTGACAGCTGTAGGAATGTTACATTTAGGTATTTGTTCAACAAACTTTGAATGGTTCGTCACCTCAAGTGTCGGCATAATTTTCCTCTACATAGAAATTATATGAACAATTATATTTACGTATAAGCATGTATATATCTCACAAATCATTGTCTAATCGCTTATCAAAGTGAATCCTTTGACCCAACGATCCTCCCCATTAACAAACATCCCTCCCAGTAACCTTTGTGGAGATGCAGAGGCAAACACGGTCTCCAAATAGCAAAGGTTACACACTAACATTCCTTCCCTCAATCCCACCTGACTTCAAGGACGTGGCCGGCGCCGTTATTGACCTTGTATAAATGAAGGCACTGAATTATGCACACTGAAGATGATTATGGCCAATCCCAGCCAAACTTCTAGTTGATTCTTTGTGCATTTTCACTGACTTCGGTCAATCATGGAATAGCAACCATTGATATGTGTAGTCAGTCTAAGCTAAGCTAAGCTAAGGTATAAGAGATAGAGAAAAAGTTTGTTCTACAAAGTTTTTTGTATTAAAATATGGTACAAGTTTGCTGAATATACCACTGGCTATCTATTAACACAAAAATTGTAAGAATTGTAGTACAACTAATTTCAAGACACTTCTGGGAAGCAATCTATATTCTAAAACCACAAAATGACGTCGAAAAGTTCATGTCCGCGTAAACTTGCTATCTGGACCACTGTGCATTGATTCAATTGATTTTTTGGTTCAATAAATAGCGTTTCACTATTTTTCTTTTGAAATTAAAAAATAAAAACTTGGCTCTGTCCTTGTCCTTGTAGAAAAGTTACACCACAAGAAAAAAGATCGTGCAGGCTTTTTATTTTGTCTGTGGGGTGAATCTTAACAATTTCAAATAAATTAAATATAAATAAATTTTACAGTAGACATTGAACTCCCGGCACGGTGCTTGTCCTGCCCTTAGTTCAGTTCACAAAGCGTTACAGTTCCATGTTATTTACTGAACCTCTTAACTGGGGAGTAATTTGATAATTTATATTAAATTCAACACTGAAACACTTTTTCTGAATTTCAGCGTTTTCTATTTAACATTGACACATGCAACGAAGTCGTACAAGTAATGGGAAATTTACAGATCAAATTCATCATGGTTTTCGTTTGTTTGGAATGTACATTAAAGTACTTGTAACATTTGTGAGTTTTTTTAATGAAATATGTTTGATATTTCTTATGAGACGACATCATTAACGCCTGGGAGTAGAAGTGCCCTCTGGGCTATTGCAACGCCCTCCTCTCAAGAAGGGACGACAAGAAGCTCAAATTTTACGACGACTGGGCTGCAGTTAACACTGAATCAACCATTTCACGCCCCAATTCTCGGTTCGTGATCGCATCTCTCAATCCTCGGTTCTGCCCCCAAATAGATATCCAAATACTTCACCTGTTGTTTTGAAAGTGATGGATTGAGATTTTTGTAAACTTGAACCATAAAACAGAAGACTAGAGACTGGATTAGTTGTTGATGACTAATTTGTATTTGTATTTGTATATTTGTCAATTCATCTGACTATGTGTCTTAATGAACAATTAAAGTAAAAAAAAAAATATAATCAACTATTTGAAACGCATATTGAAGACATATACAACGAATAACTTAATTCTAACACTTTAAAAATGCGTCAAACAAATATCAAATATCTTCCCGTTCTTCCTCGCGTAACACTCGTTCAATCCGTTGTCGAAATGTAGAAGTTGCCAAGCCGAAATCGAAGAGGTGATAGTGCTCGTTGAAGCGTGCTGCCATGTATCGAATAGGGTCATGTAATCCGTAATTAACTGTCCGAGCAGGGAGATGTAGGAAACTTCTTGTACGGAGTGGCCGTTCTGGTGCATATACTAAAAGATTGGCAAGAATTTCCGGTGAATCAATTTCGCCTACCAAAACTTTAGCTACAAACACTGATTGAGCTGTAGACCTTCTGCTCTCAAGTGAGTCAATACCCAACAGTTGACACCGATGTTCATATGGTGGCAGACTTGTGGGGTCTCTCCACGGCAGATGCCGAAGGGCATAGCGCACAAATTTTCTTTGTACAGTCTCCAGTCGCATTATCCAAACCCTTTGGTATGGGCACCAGATGACGGATCCAAACTCTATGATGGAACGCACAAGGGAACAGTACAACGCTTTGAGACAGGTTGGGTCACGGAATTCATCCGCAATTTTGAATATAAATCCGAGCTGCCTATTAGCTTTGGCGATAGTGTCCAGATAATGGGGCTTAAAAGTTAGAGCTGAATCTAGCGTGATACCTAGGTCTCGAATAGTATCTACACGATGTAGTGGCAGATCATCAATGGTATAGTTGAATATAATTGGCTTTTGCTTGCGGTGAAAACTGATCACGTTGCATTTCTGAACACTTATGGTGACGAAGTTCCTATCGAACCATTCGCAAAAAACGTTGATTAGATGTTGTAGCACCAGACAATCGTTCTCGCAGCGAACAACTACAACAATTTTGATGTCGTCAGCAAACAGAATTCTGCATCCAGTAGGAAGAGCGAATCCAATGTCGTTGAGAAAGATGGAGAACAACAGCGGCCCTAGGTTGCTGCCTTGGGGAACTCCCGAGGTGTTTGTAAAGTAGCCCGAATTTGCTGAACCTAGCTTTACACAAAGCTTCCGGTGCGTTAGGTATGACTGGAACCAGTGAACCAAATCCGACGATACGCCAAGTTTGCCTAATTTAGCAAGTAGTATGGAGTGGTCGACGCGATCAAACGCTGCTTTGAGGTCGGTGTAAATAACGTCCACTTGTACTCCTGCTTCCATATTCTGCAGACACAGTGATACGAAGGGAGCGAGGTTAGTTGAGATCGATATTCGGGGGTAGAAACCATGTTGGTCAGGTAAAATGTAGTTTTTACAACAGGAGAGTAGGACATCGTTGACAATTATCTCAAAAACCTTGGAACAGGCGCAGAGTGATGTGATGCCTCGATAGTTTTCCGCATTCTTCTTATCTCCTTTCTTGAATACCCGAAACATGTAAGAATACTTCCACCGCTCTGGAAACAATCTTTGGAGCAAAGAGGCGTTGAACAGCTTCGTCAAAGGCAGAATAAGTTCGGTAGAGCATTTTTTCAAGATGCTTGGTGGGATACCATCTGGGCCACTTTCGTTTGAATGCTTTAGCTTACGAATCGCTGATTCAACCATATCCGGAGTGACAGAAAACATGCTGAGATTGAACGCATCCCTTGGTGTATCACTGAGCGCCGTATCTATTTGTGATTCAGCGGCAGTAGAGTCGTTGAACACGTTTTTGAAACGTTCTGCTAGAAGATTGCTTTTATCAACCACTGATGCAGCGAATTTGTCGCCGAAATAAATTTCGCTAGGGAGACCATCCTCTTTCTTTTTAGTTTTCACAAATGACCAAAACGATTTTGGGTTCCTGCGAAGTTTATCCTGCATGCGATTAGTGTAGCCGTTGTACAAGAAACGATTGTAGCTGCGGTATTCATTGCTTGCAAGATCAAAAGATTGCTTGGTTAACGGGTTTTTGTTTTCAAGGTACTTCCGTAGTGCTTTGGACCTTAAACGCTTCAAGTATCGAAGGCGTGCGTTGCCCCAAATTGGTTTCGCACTTGGTCTTCGAAGAGGCACATTTGCTGATATTATATGGTTCAGATTACTAGTAAAATAGTCAACAGCTTCATTGACACAGAGGCAAGTTTCGAGGTATTGCCAGTCGATTAAAGCAAGTGCTTGTGACATTGAAACAAAGTCAGCTCTGTTGAAGTCAAAGGCCAGTGGATCGTCGAAGTTGTCATACTGAATGGGTAAAGATATATTGATTTGCGTTTCTAGTGCGGGATGATCTGCATCAAGCCCAATCAACGGCTCGGGCGCTTCGCATATTGTACAGTCGGGGAGGGCAACTTCGTTTACTAGCAAAAAGTCGAGCAATCGGGAGTTTCTGTTGAAAATCGTATTGAGCTGCACAAGACCATGCAGAGAGAAGCCGTCCAAAAGAGAGCTGCACGAGGCTGATATGACAGAGCGGTTGACGTCAATCGATGGAATGTTGTTGCTTTGCAATCATCCAACACCCGTGTTTTTTTTTTCGACAGTCGTCGCGCTGTTGTATTTTGTATAACAGTGGTGAAAAAACCTCGCTTATCGTACATAGCATCAGCGTGGTGGTTCTGACAGTGGCAAACCGCGCGACGACTGAAGGGTTAAAGCACAATGCATCGTCTGCACCATGGTGCATATTGCCTCAATGTTGTGCCCTAAAAAGCAGTGCATCGTGTCTCGCAATAATCATAATTCAGCAAAAGTAGTGTTTGCAAAAAGGTAAATTTTCCAACAATCTAATGTTATTAGGATGAAAACTCGCTGAACGCCAGGTAGGGGAAATACAAACCAACTAGATTAGTGTATTACAACACAACATACAGTCTTCATTTCGGCACATCTTCCTTAAGTGGTGTAAATTACCCTAGGTCCCCCTACAAACCTTCTTGATACTGGATCCGAGTATTTTGCGTGAAAATCTCAAGCAAGAGATTTACGAAGCAGTTCTCTAATAAGTTTGCTGTGAGAGCTAATTGATTGAAATTTGAGTGTGAGTCTACCGACACTGGTATAGATCAGCCCCCTTTTCAAATTTTCTGCCGGCAATGTCGTGAAAATCGAACCCCGGCTGCTAAGCCAGGCTCTCCGCAAAATACCTTCTGGCGCAATATTGCGCTTCTTGAGATATATTTTAGTTTCTCTCTTTTTTGTGACTGTCAAACAGTTATGCGCCAGGGTGAATTTCTTATCATGGACAGTGCGCTTATTTTCCCTGCTAACAGCAAAGCTGCCCTTAACGGTAGCATTCAATCCACACAACACTGCGCGCAACTACCTGGCGCACAATTAATAATACCACAGAAAAATTAAGAAAACTTTTCGCAACTTTTGTATCACAGTCAATTGATAATTAAACGGACCAAAATTTATACCCGTACCTTGCAGCATGCATCAACACTTCACAACGAACAGCTGGTAGACCAGTTATGACATTTGTCCTCGTTTTCGTTGGCCACACACAATGGATCTGGGCAGCGCGTAACACTGGCGCGTAACTGGCCGGCGCGCAACTAACTCGACGAAAGTAAAATTTTACAAAATATTCGCAATATTGAACGCCAGAAATCTTTACACAATTGTTGCTTTTTTTAAGTCTTTTTTTTTAGTCCCGGGAAAGCCTTACGCGATCGATACTGTCGTTACCACCTTGACATCGATGAAAAGGATCTGCAATTCAAAACATTTTTGGAGGATTTGTCGTTCAGCAAAGATCTGGTCCGTTGTTGATCTGCCGTCAATGAAGCCGGCTTGATAACTTCCCACGATGTCGTTTACTACAGGTGACTGACGACGCACACTGGGGCAGATCGCTGTTTTCGACGGCCAAAACCACTAGTACTCTAGATATGCATCCTAGAGGTTTAGTGTCTTCGACAAAGTGTTTTGGAATAACTTGTACTATATTTTGACACATTCAGATTTGATCTAGATAAGTGAAAACTGATCTAGATCAGTTTTATCTTTTGATAGGAACGTCCTAGCGAAAAACTTTCTTCTGCAAAGTTGTTCATTGAGGCATTTTTGACATTTCTTCGGAAGACACTTACACTCTATCACTGACGTGGATTACAATATATGACAATTTAGTAAAAACGATTTTGACCATTTTTTCATTAAAAAAAAAATATTAAAACATTTATTGTCATCAATTATTAGAAGCTTAACTATAACGAAGCAAATTTACATTATTCACTAGCAAAATTTTCAGATTTAATTATGTTTTTGGTAAAAACAGTCTAAAAATAGTGTTTTACAAAATCCAGGATAACTCATGAAGCGGCAGATGGAGGCAGCTAATTGTTTGTATACGACTAGCCAAGAACATAAGTTTCATTGTCGCGAAGAAAGAAAAGTGGGGCCACGTGGGGCTTTTTTGTTGTGATGGTTTGAAAATTTGATGAAATGCTTATATTTGTGAAATTTTTCATGAATTTATATTTTCAAAATGTATTTCTGATAGATATTGCAATTTGACGAAGTATTTTGAAGAAGTCACCTCTAAACTGGTATTCCAATAAACTTTTAAACGGATTTCAAGATAATTTGTTCCAAGTGTGTATTTACCTATCTATCTATCCTTTGATTTTCATTAGAGTAATAGTATTGTGTTTAATAAAAGCCATATTATACGATACCAGTTTAGTGATGACTTTTTCAAATCACTTCGTCAACATGCAATATGTTTTAGAAATACATTTGAAAAATATAAAGTCATGAAAAGTTTCTCAAATATAAGCATTTTTTAACATATTTTCATCGAGTTTTCAAACCACCACAACAAAAAAGCCCCACGTGGCCCCACTTTTCTTTCTTCGGGACAATGAAACTTATGTCCTTGACTAGTCGTATACAAAAAAAAAGCTGCCGCCATCTGCCGCTTCATGAGTTATCCTGGAGTTTGTAAAATACTATTTTTAGACTGTTTTTATCAAAAACATAATTAAATCTGAAAATTTTGCTAGTAAATTATGTAAATTTACTTCGTTATAGTTAAGCTTCTGATACTTGATGACAAAATATTTTTTAACATTTTTTTTTGTATGAAAAAATGGTCAAAATAGATTTTTTGATTGTTTTTATTAAATTGTCATATATTGTAATCCACGTCAGTGATAGAGTGTAAGTGTCTTCCGAAGAAATGTCAAAAATGCCTCAATGAACAACTTTGAAGAAGAAAATTTTTTGCTAGGACGCTCCTATCAAAAGATAAAACTGATCTAGATCAGTTTTCACTTATCTAGATCAAATCTGAATGTGTCAAAATATAGTACAAGTTATTCCAAAACACTTTGTCGAATAGACCAAACCTCTAGGGTGCATAACTAGAGTACTAGAGGTTTCGGCCGTCGAAAACAGCGATCTGCCCCATTGTGCGACGGAATGTAATCTGGAATAACACTTTATAGGACGCATTAATTTTTTGATCGCTCGGAAATTTTTACGAGCTAACTTGTCGCTTTTCTTGTAGATGAGGCATATAACCCTTACCTTCTACTCCTTCGGGTGCCTTTTTTGTTTCCCAGATTATGTCTATCAGCCGGTGCAGATGCAGACAAATTGCCAGCCTCTCCGGGCCCATCTTCATGAGTTCAGCTCCGATACCATCATTACCAGCAGCTTTATTATTTTTGAGCGGTGAATGGCATCCTTAACCTTCCTTAGAGTCGGAAGCTGATTGGTTTTCATCGTCTGCAGTACTGACGAAGGCATTTCCTCCGTCGTCTCGACGAAGATGCTGCCATCCTTATCCCTGCACATCTCGACTCGCAGCGCGAAGCTGTATCGGGATGCGTTGAGCTACTGATATAACTTACCTGTTTCTTGAGACCCGCACAGCTGTTCCATCTCTTCGCACTCCATCTCTTGGTATTCCGACTCCTCCAGGCGTTTTTTTTATCTCCAGAAAGAGTCGGGTCTGCTTTTGCCGTTTATGTCTGTAACGTTCCACGTTCTGCCGACTGCCGGATCCCTTGCTGCAGCAAATCCACCCGCGCTGTATTCTGCGCATAACTGCATATTTGTAATATTCGACAAAAGTAGGCATTGAGTATGGTATACCAAGTGTGAATTCTATGGCAGTATGGGACGAAACTAAAATTTCGAAAAATTATCAAGAATTCAAAAGTGCTTATTCGAAGCTGAAATTTTGTACAACTTATATCACATACTGGGTGAACAGTCAAAAAATAATTCTGATAGAAATTTCATTGCTTTTACACTACGAGGCCAATGTATAATCTCAATGTGACTGTTATGCAATTATATTTAGCAATGTGACAAAACAACTTGGTATTTTTTCGAATTTTCTAGAACAACCTCACAGATATTAGTACGCCAATCGAAAGTATTTATCATTTGACGACTCTCCCCGGTATTAACTCGAAATTGTCAAAAATGTCGAATGTGACAAATATGTAGTTATGGGCAGTATTATTATCCTCCATAGTCTGCCTAGTCGTCAAACCAACCATTCCGTCGACTCCGCCCCACGTACCCGACGTTGCTTTTAGCTACATCGTAGCAGTACTATAACAGGGGCTTCATTGAGCTCACCCTCTTCCGGTAATGCATCCTCGAGGTGCTGCGCGTATGCAGTTACATCCGATTGCTTTAGCCGCTCTATGTCTTATCATGGCGGCCGTCGGTACCGTACGTTGTTAACAACGGAGAGTTTTGGGCGTAGTTTAACCATCACCACGATAGTTCTTGACATCGATATTGTCGGAGAAGTGTCCGATTCTGTCCGCTGTGGTGATCTCCAAGTGTATCGGTACGGAAGGCTGTGCATGAAGTAGGTGCTACAAATGGTCATTAGAGTGATGCAAATTTTGAAATGTTGGCTCCCCTATGCTTAAATGGTTTCTCTTATGGTAAATAGCATTCTCCCGAAGTTTGAAATGATTTGCCTTTCGAAGTTTATATGGAGAATACTATGGAAAATGCCAACATATTATGTTCAGCCATCTATCTCTTCATCATAATATATTATGGAAAAGCTTCTGGAGTGAGGGCTATGCACGTTTATTATAATGAAGTTGAAGAATCGGCCTTTGATCCTCAACTTGCACATTCTCTCATTGATCGGCCACGACCCGATCATGAGCATCTGCATTTCACCCATCACTATATAAGCTGTTCCCAGCTCGTGTGTGTTGCCGCAGCTCGGGTAGATGGTGCGGTTATCTCTAAACGTTCGCACCTATGATTTCTCACAACACACTTCATGCAACGCTATAATGCCGAATCCGCGGTCCTTGAGCAAGTCGAGTAGCGTGTGCTCCCTATGAAGTTGAGAGATTTACAGTTCCACGTACCGAGTTTCCAATCGCTAGTCCCTTTACGTCACTGATTGCCTCAGTTCGTATTCTCTCGTTGATTATTCGTTGCTTGATTTTTTTTATGGCTGGCTTGCATTGCCCGACACCAACTCCCTAGATTTCGGGGGAACATTCCCTCTAAATGTTCGGAGGATTATAGTGCACAGTTTAGCTTAGAGTCCTTCTCTGGCACTCGGACGATGATCAGCCGCCCCTGACATGGGAAACAGACGCTGTTGTGAGCCACTCCTACAATGGAGTACAGACACTCCAGGTTTGCAGAAGCAAACCCCCTCTTCCCTGTCATCATATAACCAAAGCTCCCACCGGGGTTGGTTACCCGATCTTCTTTAATTACTTGAACCCCGGCCAGTACCACGAGGAGGTAGGGATAGGAGTTGCTGTGCAAGAGGCTAAGGACCACGCAATGGGGTCTATTTAATTCCTGTAGGTATGCCAGGTACCAATGATACGCCATGCCCAGCCATTTACCGTGCCGAAATTTAAACGTAACAAAAGTGAAAATCGAGTTGGTTCAAAGAGGAATTTAAGTTTGTTTACTTTTCTGACTTGCGACTGTTTGAATAAGTATTCGAGAATTTTCATCCAGTGTATGAAAGAAAAAAGCAAAAATAACAATAACGCATATCTACTAATTGTGAAATCGTGCATCACGAATGTTTAACTAAGTTACTGAATCGCGAAACTCTGTCAAGTACAAATATTTCGTATGGTGAATTAAAATAGTATTATATGTACGAAACATTGTTTTACGAACTGGATTTTGGATAAAATGCAAAAAGCCGTTTTCAGTGCACCATTCGTGCATGGGAAGTGCTCTATCGATAAATGTTGTCTCGAACTTTTAACAAGATAGGTCCTTCCGATCAATGCTACCTCACTGATCAATGTTACCCTAGATTACGGTGCCACAAAAAAGGTTGTTGTTGATTCTGTTCTGTAATACCTTGCAGGATGCATGTAGCGAGATTAGGGGCATAATGAACACATTACCCTCGACTGGTTTCAAAGTTCGTATTTAGTTCGATGTGCTGCATTCATTCATAGTGAGAAAAATCATACCAAATGTCAGAAAAACGAGATAGAAAATTATGTAAAAAACAAGGTTAATAAAAAGGTATCGGGGCAAAATGACCATATTCATGGAATTTAGTGAAAACTTTTTTATTAATGGGTGTCAGCCATTCTAATATGTAAGAGGGTTCCCTTTCTATCATATAAGCAAGAAAAAACTTCTGTAGGTTAGTTACTTTGGTCAAAATTTAGATTCCTCTACCGCCTTGCTTATAAAATAATTTGGAGCTGACAAAAAATTAAAGTCAAATTTTAGAGGATAATGAAAACAAAACTTAAACTTTTATATCGTCAAACAGTTTATCTATAAAACAGGGTTCATACAGTGTATAAAATTTTAATGAAATATGCATATTCTCAGAGAAAAAAGAGGTGTCCATGACGCTCCGTGTGTTCATTATAACCCTAATCCCCCTAATCCAAATATTTTTAAAACCAGTACTGGTTGGATTTTTATTCAATAATAACGAAATTTTGACAAAATTTTACTGTAATACCAAAAACATTTTTTTTTTTAAGACACGGAAACGTTAAAGCTTCCAGTGGGCGGTTATGTCCTTTGAAGGAAGCACCACACTAGAACAACGGACTAGCATGCAACGCCCAGTGGCACAGTCGAAATACGTTCCTGACGAAAAAAGTTTTTCGGACTGAAGTGGGAATCGAACCCACACTCCTTGACTCGATGCGGCTAAATGCTTGGTAACACTAACCGCAAGGCCACGAAGCCAATTTACAGAAATCAAAAAATAAGTCGATTCCGTGGTTAAGTTGATCAACTACTGCGATAGTTTTCGGAAAATAAAGAAAAATGCTACTCATTAAATTGAAGTCACTGATTCTGAATCAAGTCTCAAAAATCATATAATTTGTTGATAAATTGGTCAATTTGTATGTGCATTTCAGAATAAACCACATTAAACGCCTTAAGGTAAGCAACTTTCTCTGAATTTGACAAACTTTTTCACGAAAAGAATTTTTGTTTTATGTAAATGATTTTTATGCTCAATGTTAATAGCTTTGCTTCATAAAAATCTATTTTCCATGATATAATAATATGGAATACCAAATAAATGTAGGGAAATCAAGGGTAGCTATTAGATATTGGGACATCACAGAAATTTCGTTAATTGAAATGGAATTGGAGCTCTCTTGACAGTCTATACATGTGGATATGAGAATAATCAACTTCTCCCAAAATCACGATACATGCTTGTAATGCTAATTTATTGCATCCTAATCAGTGTGATAAACATCAATCCACTTGTTTGCTCACGAGAACAACTGAGATAATTGGCATTATTTTATTATTGAAAAGTGTATTTATTGAACTTAAAATTATGGAACAGTTCAATTTTTGTAGGTAGTAGAAATTTGCTTTGATATTCTCACATCATCCATGCTCGACCTTTTGGGAAAATTCGAATACGCTGAGTTCAGGGCGCATTATCAATAGAGCATTAAATTATCTCCTTTTCCTTTTATCACAGAAAACATTTGGAAGAATTCAAATTATTGTAATTTTCCCGTTTTCTTTTTATCGCAGCAATTTGAATGGAAATAAATTTTCTCTCGGTAGATTTGCACAAATATTCATAGCACTGATTTTTTCCCGCAATTTATATTCTTCTGGTTTCGATTTTCCTGTTCCTTTTTTCCTTGACGATGATACGAGCGGTTGCGCTTGGGATCCAACCAGACAAATTTATTCATCAGTTATAAATTTATCATTATTGTCAACATCATCGTTATTATCATCATCATCATTTTCCTTGTCGCAACTAATGGCCCTTTTGAGTGAGCCCGAGCGAGTTGGAATGGAACCGAGAGTAGATTTCCATCTTGAGGAGGGATTTGTGCTGAATAGGTGAATATCCGTATTTAGCACTATGCGCGCGGTACGAAAGCCAGCGAACGGGGATCCGATCCTAAGTGAGAAAGAGATATCCTTCCTCCTACTGACTGGACCCATGGTGCTTTTGCTGAAGGTGGAGATTTATTCGAGGATTAACAATGCATCCGTGGCTGGGGGATGAATAAGAAATAAAATTGAAAATTATTTCTATTGAATGATTTTTTGATGACTCTGATTATTATACACTTCAAGGGGATCCAATGGAAAAGCGTGCGACGGGAAATTTTTGCATGAGAGTGCTGATTGGAAGTGAACGCTGATTTTAATATAAATGCCATTCAATTGAGTAATGTACTTGCCAGGTCAGCTACGTGCAGGATTTATTACTTTCAAAAGTGTTAATATATCTACAATTTTATCATTTTCATACATTTTACATTCAATGACAACCCTTAAACAACCAATATTCACATACCTGATCCATTGTAAATGTGCTTATCATTAAAAGAATTTGATTTATGATATATCTTTTTCAGATATATGACAAGAAAATACATGACTGTCCCAAATTGATTTCCAAACCAACACCCTTTCTTGTCGCAACATTAAGGTTTCATTATATTCTTTGCTATGCATATACAAATTTACATACTTTATTTGAAAATGTCTTGGAAAAATATAAGGTTGGTGTCCCATATTGAAAAATAAAGGCATATCAGTCTCTATATGATCTTTAAGTCCCAATAGCAGCTGCACAACTTGAATTAAGTCCAAGCTTATATTTTTTGCTTATTAACAGTAGTAAAGTCTGGTGTTAGTAGTGACCAACACTACAACATCTAGCCGTTCAAGACCAGGACGTTAGGTAACGATTTGTCGTTTCGATTGTGTTGTTCATACATATGGCCCTCTGTTAAAAAAAACAAATTTTCAACTTCTATTCATTTCTCTCGTCGCTCGCTTGCGATTCTATCCATCTTGTCATTTCATTACTTTCGTTACTCCCTTTCACTCTGAGTACAGTATTGCATTCACCGATAAAAGCCAATAAATTTTCATAATATAGTAGTAAAGTGAGTAAGCTGTGCGGTTGTGCTAATCAAATATGGCATGTGAAAATGTACTAGTAAATTATGAACATTTGTATGAGAAGGCATACTTCAAACTTTAAGCGTTAATTTCTCAATGCCTACTTTTTCCATATGGGACAGTTATGTCTTTATGGGCAGTTTCCCAGACAACCAGAAATCGCATGAAAGTTCACATTACAACTCGTTTATTCATACTAATGGATCATTGAAGGTAGTTTTTCCAAGTGCTCACCGCATCAAAACAAAAGCGCCACTGTATATGGGATTTAACATTGTGACAGCATTGCTGTTCTGTCAAACGCACGGTGCCGCTATCTATGCTTTACATAGCGGCTGTTTTGGTTATTTTAATGATCCATTACATCAAACCCGCAAAACACTGTGGATAAACTCGTCAGATTGATGAGTTTCCTCGCATAAAACACTTCTTCTCTGAGTTCATTTGTACATTTTGTTTCGTCCCGTACACTCGTACAAAGTAAGTCAAATCAATCCGTAGCAGCTGTCAAATTAACATTTGTTATCATACGTTACGTCGCATAAGATCACAGGTTAGTTCGGTAGAATATTTTTACACTCGCATTGTATGTTATTATTCATCACATAATATGTACACGCATATCGCCTCCACTTTTGTACGTAGAAGGCCTTTTCGCGACATCTTATAAGTAAAATTTTGCACATACAAAGCCTCCAGGTGATTTCTTTATACGTACATTTTGGTTGTCTGGGTTAATATGACACACCAACAATTTTGTAATCCGTGATAAAATCAAAAATTTGTAATAATTTATGATAATGAGCATGAGCATATTTAGATGACCGTACAATTCGTAGTTGCTACTCCGTGAGTGATCAAAACAATCGAAATTGCACGGAAATTCAATGAATGTGGCTTGGGATCAGCTTACCATTCTAAATATGCACAAATCGAGAGCCCAAAATATAAAAGTCAATAACGACACCGAACATGTCCTTACAATCATCGGAAAAGGGAAGGAAAGTAGTTAGACAACACTGCGTAACATAATTATCACTTTTGCGTACTTATCTGAATTATCCATTTATGGGTCTCTAGTAATTTTGGTGCTGCTGAATCTAATGCCGTTTTCAAAAATATCTTAGCTCGTCACAATTTTAGTAATCTTTAGCTAAATATGACCAAATCTTTGGTTTTATTGCTGTTTACATGAAATTCAAAGTATGATTAATCAAAACTTTTAGTGATCTTATTCACCAAGCATACAAAACTGATTTATGTAAGTTTTAATTTGGTTTCAATTGTACGTTCAAATTTAGATAAAACACACATTTTTATAAAAAAAATAACTCTTGAATATCGATATTTTGTTGTTAAATATCGTTTAACACATGAAGTAAGATTTTCATGGTAAATTAACCTTCCGTCACTCAGCGGTCGTATCGTGTACCGAGTACACGCGGAGCAATTTCGATTATAAATCTAAAACTAGACTAGATAGAATACTGATGTCATTGGCAAATTTCTTCATACCCATTGATCAGTGGACAAATAACACTTTGAAAACGTCCTCACCCTTATTTGGCCATCGGATTATGTCCTGGATGAACCAATAAAGTGGACATATTGTAACGCAACATCTCGATAATAAATATCTCAGGATCAAGATCTTTTAGCAAGATGGTGTCTTCGGCAAAGTTGTTCAGTAGATCATGGACTAGCATATAATAGGCCGCTTGTTTCACGATTCTGCCACCAGCTGGCGCTAGTGAGCATGTAATTTTTCAAACACAGATGTCTTAGGATCCTGATTACCTAGAAAGATGCGGTCTTCGACAAAGTTGTTTAGTAGGTCAAGGACTAACACATAATAGGCCACCTAACTTTAAATTCTGCCACCGCTTGTGAGTGAATATCTCAGAATACCGATCTTTTAGGAACACCACCGTTCGTTAAAGCTGTTTAGTAGGTCAAGGACTAACGTGTGATAATATGTTTGATTCGGCATTCTTTAACCAGATGGCGCAAGTGAGCATGACATTTTTGAACGCAGATATTTCAAGATCCTGATTAGAAAAATAAAATTAGATTAGAAAGATGGTGTCTTTGTTTAAGTTGTTCTACATCACGGGTTAACATGTAAGGTGTGAAATATGATGAAGTATACGATTTCTGATAGGGGCCCAGATAGCCGTAGCGGTAAACGCGCAGCTATTCAGCAAGACCAAGCTGAGGGTCGTGGGTTCGAATCCCACCGGTCGAGGATCTTTTCGGGTTGGAAATTTTCTAGACTTCCCAGGGCATAGAGTATCTTCGTACCTGCCACACGATATACGCATGCAAAAATGGTCATTGGCATAGTAAGCTCTCAGTTAATAACTGTGGAAGTGCTCATAAGAACACTAAGCTGAGGGGTAGGCTTTGTCCCAGTGGGGACGTAACGCCAGAAAAGAAGAAGAAGACGATTTCTGATTAGTGTGTAAGCGATTTTATATTCATTGCGCCCAATGCTATTTCAGGTGTTTACGCGCCAAAGCGCTGTTTGTGATTTTTTCTTTCATTAGTATTCTGAACTCAATAGGATAGGGATTGAATCCTGAGAAAATTGAGAGAATCTCTCACGTATCGCTGTCTGTAACTGTCATAACATGCTGCTAATTATGAGAGACTGTTTATCGTACACTGCTACAACTTACAACAGTTACTGACAATATGGATAAATCGTATTGTTCCTCATTGCTTGTTGTTCCAAAAGGAAAGGACGATATTAGATTTGTTTCTCAGAAATGGCTGTAATAGCTTAAGTTAATTTGTATGATTTTTCCGTAGATTTGTTGTGGATTTAAGAGGTCCAAACAAGAACATTATCAGAACCCCTTTCAAAATGCCAACTCTAGAAGCGATACTGGCTAAGCTACACGGTGCCACATATTTTTCAACACTTGACCTTTCAAGCGCATTCTTCCATGTCGTTTTGGATGAAGGATCACGGCATCTTACGAACTTCTTCGCAGGCGACGCAACTTACTGGTTAAAAAAACTGCCATTCGTTCTGTCCAACGCTCCCGACATTTTCCAAGAGGCATATCAGACAGTTATTCTCTCTGGATGCCGAGGAGTTGTCAATTACTTAGACGACTTCTTGATTTTTGGAAAAACCAAGAAAGAGCATGATGAAAATTTGGAAAAGGTATTACTTTGTCACTTGAATTTTTACTTATGATCATGCTAACATGTTTTTCCTTCCATGGTTTACAATTAAGCGCTTCGTCGTCTTCGCGAGCATAATGTTTGTCTCTATAACGATAAATGTGTGTTCGGTAAGACGTCAGTAAAGTTCGTGGGATTCACTATGACCAGTGATGGTCTAATGATTGAACAGGATAAACTGAAAGCCATTAAGATCTTCCGTCGACCGCAGACACAAGATGAGGTAAAAAGCTTTTTAGGGCTGATCAATTTTATAGAGCGTTTTATCATCAATCGAGCAGATAAAACAGAGAAACTGAGAGAACTTGCAAAGTCGGATGCCTTCTATTGGACCGATGGAGAGGAGCAAGAGTTTCAGCTGCTGAAGAATGATTCCCTGACTACTGTGTTCAAATTGGGTTATTTTTGTAGCGACGACGAAACAGATGTCTTTGTAGACGCTTCGCCCATTGGTCTAGGCGGAGTTCTTGTGCAATATGACAAAGATGGCAAACCCAGAATAATCTCTAATAATCAGGCTTTGACGGAATCAGAAAGAAAATATCCACAAACTCAAAAGGAGGCATTGGCCATTGTGTGGAGAGTAGAGCGATTTGCGTTCTATTTGACAAGCAAATCATTTGCGATAAGGACGGATTCCGAGGCAAATGAGTTTATCTTCGGAAAGGGAAGAAAAACCAGTAAGCGCGCCATCTCTAGGGCTGAAGCGTGGGCGTTGAGGCTTCAACCTTATGACTTCATCGTCAAGCAAGTTCCCGGCAACCTGAACGTGGCAGATGTGCTTTCAAGGCTAATAAGCAAAACACAAAACGATGCCCTTTTTAATGAAACTAATGAGAAGCATGTACTTTACGCTCTGGACGCTGGCTCGCTGGATATTACGTGGAGCGATATCGAGAGCGCATCAGAAATTGACGACGAATTGTCACAGGTTCGAAAAGCTATCAATTCCGATATTTGGTCAGATCAGCTACGCCGATATGAACCACATCGTAGTAGTTTGCGTTGTGTGAGATCGACGATATTCAAAGACGATAAGGTGATACTCCTAAAAAGACTTCGTGACAAGGCCTTGGAAGCAGCCCATCAAGGACATCTGGGTATTTCTGCCATGAAACGGATTTTTCGCGAATATTTCTGGTGGTCTGACGTTAGCTCTACAGTTGAAACATTTGTGAAGAATTGTCGTACTTGTTTGTTCATCTCCAGAAAAAATCCTCCAGTTCCATTTTCGAGCCGTTTCTACCGGACGGGCCTTGGGAAATCCTCAAAATTGATTTTCTGACGGTTTGTGGATGTGCTACTGGAGAGTTCTTAATCGTGGTTGATACCTATTCCAGATATCTATCTGTCGTTGAAGTTAGATCAATGGACACTAAAATCACTACAGCAGCTCTTTCAAAAGTATTTGAAACATGGGGCTTCCGATGATCATTCAGAGCGACAACAGTCCGCCGTTTTTCAGTAGAGAATTTATTGAGCATTGGGAACAAAAGGGAGTGTGAGTACGACAATCAATCCCTCTGAGCGATCAATCCAACGGGGCTGTAGAGCGTCAGAACCTAGGGGTTCTGAAAGCCCTGGCTGGGAGCAAAGAAGACAGATGCAACTGGCGAAGCGCACTTGAACTGTATGTTCACGTCCATAACACGATTAAGTCACATTTTAGGCTTGGAGTTACACCGTTCGAGCTTTTCGTCGATTGGAAATACCGTGGCTCGTTTCCGGCGCTGTGGGAGTCGAAAGCAAGTAAGGAGTTGGACCGTTACGATGTTCAAAAAAGGATGCCCTGGCAAAATTAGTCAGCAAAAGCTACGCAGACCAACGTTGAGGTGCCAAACCATCAGATATCAAAGCAGGTTTTCGAAAAAGAGATATACGGTGCTTATTCGTGACGGATCCAAGGTTGTGATTCGTAGCGATCGAGGAATACAATATACTCGAAACGTTCAAGACGTCGAGTTTGTGATAGGGGAAATGGAAGATCCTGATGGCGGAAGCTCTAACCCCGAGGAAGCTGAAGGGATTACAGAAGGTGTACCTTTTTTAACATTAGGAAGTGATCAGATCAGCCATGGTGATGTTGAGCAAGGGGTTAGGAATTCTATTCCTGAAGCTGGAAACAATCAGGAATCGGTCGTGGTCCAAGGGCAGGGTTTACGCGGTTTACATGTAAAATGATTTCATAAATTCCCATGACACGGTGAACCTGGTAAACGATGATCCGTACACACTGAAATTAGTTCACCGACCTCAGCTAAACAATAAATAAAGAACTCTATGAAGGCGTAAATTATGTTTCATATCAATACTAAATATAGTATAATAAGCTCTTTCGTCAGGACGTATTTTAACCGAAAAAATCTACTCGTTCAATTCCCTTTAGATTAAAAAAATTTTTCACTAAAAAAATCAGTGATAAATGATATCTATAAAATTATTGCTCCAAAAATAACTTGATATTTTTCAAAAGGCTTCTGATTGTTGATGCTTTCAAAGAGCAAGCTAATTTCTAACAATCATTGATTTTGATAACCTCCTAAAATCTACCGTTCTAAACTTTGTTCCATAGTCGTGAGGAACTTAATTATTTTGGAGGATTTTTCATTGTCACAACATTGTGCAATATTAGTCGAACGATGTGCAGAAAACTGATTGCAATTTCATTGATAAATTAAAAACATACAGCATGCGCAAGGTGTCTACATTATAAAATGAACAGTCCTTATCTAAAACTGATGGTTTAAGCGCAAACATTTTTGTCTTCCTAGGTATGGCTTTGGGACCAATGTGCAATGATGTTTTCATTGATAGAACTCACCTGACTATTGGAAAATTTATCCCTGCAAAGAAAAATCGCCAGAAATTTACGAAGGAGTTCAACACTTGAAAAATAAGTTATCATTGTAACCCTGTAGATAAACTAACGATGATTAACTCGTTAAGGAACAACTATAAGAAAATTGGTCGAAATTTCAAAATAATCAATGCTTAATAAGTTTTTCCACAAGCATTGGATTGCATTCCGGTCTTCGACAATGTTCTTCATCGTGAAAATACCTGATGAGGTATGCATTTAGATTTTTATAGACGTCAATGGGCAACCTCTGATAATTTTTCTTTGCAAATGTGGCATAGTAATCCAAATGACATCTTTGATCTATTAGGCCGGAACAAATTTGAAATTTTACTTTTGTCTCCCCCCCCCCTTCAAAATTTTCAAAAAGTCAGAAGGGGAAAATAAATAAAACATCTTATTTTTAGTGTAGGTTTCCATTATTCTTCGTGTTTTTAGCTGGCTTTGTAATTCGTCTTTACTGTATTATATGAGATAACAGGTGTTATTGGATTACAAGTCCTCAATTTGTTTGTTTTACTGTAACAGTGTGGCCTATGAAAATAGTTTTTTTTTATGATTTTCGTGAATTCTTCTTCTTCTTGGCATTACGTCCCTACTGGGGCAGAG
This sequence comes from Aedes aegypti, assembly GCF_002204515.2. NCBI lineage: Eukaryota > Metazoa > Arthropoda > Insecta > Diptera > Culicidae > Aedes > Aedes aegypti. Next base: position 205,345,328 of record NC_035109.1, on the reverse strand, counting down.
CCTGCTTCTCAGCTTCACAGTTATTAACTGAGAGCTTTCTTTGCCAAAGTTACCATTTTCGCATTCGTATATCATGTGGCAGGTACGATGACACTTAATGCCCAGGGAAGTCAAAATTTAAAAAGTTTGAAAATTCAATCTCCCATATCTTTTTTACAATCCTTACCATAAAAATAGAGTTCGCTGAAATTTGCTAGGTGGCCCAAAGACGATGTTGGTTTATATGGAAATTACTATGGAGAAATTTTGAAAAATGTTCCAAGCACGTTAATACTGGAATGTAAGTAAAAATTTATCATCCCATAGAAAAAACTCTTTCTTCAAACCATAATAAAGAAATTAGTCGAAGAGAGCAATTCAATCCGACCAATAGGAGAAAAGATATTCATGAGTTTGTTTGCTATTATTTAGCTTCACAGCCCAGCAAACAATTACAAAAATCCCAAACAAAATTTGCTCAAAACGGATTTGTTTCCTCAGCAACTTCCTTCATTGAGACATGAAGAATAAGTTTTACTAATGGGATGATATGTTTGTACTTACAGTACTAATGTAATTGGAACATTTTTCAGAATTTCTGCATATTAATTTTCATATAAACCTACATCGTCTTTGGGCCACCTTCAAATCACCACCTAGAAAGCTGAAAATTTCACAGAACGCTATTTTTATGGTGAAGATTATAAGGAAGATATGAGAGATTGGATTTTCAAACATTTTTCAAATTGGAATCGCCCTAATGTTACATACATGTTGGACCAAATTGATACAATCTAAATATGATTTCTAGTTGCATATAAGTGCAACATTTTCGCAGTCTTCTTGAAATTGTTAATAGCTAAAGTACAATTTGAAAGTTGTTTTATGAAAAATTTTATACGGTCGATGTTACGAACAATAAAAAATGTCGTGTTTATTATTCAAACATTTTGATTTGACGGAAATTTGTAGCAAAACATTGTTTTTCGCCATATGAGAATAAAAAATGATGAATTTCCCTGAATTTCCATTTTATTATTTTTTGTCCCCCCCCCCTCGACACATTTTGATGGAAGGTGACAAAAGAAGATTTTAGGATTTGTTACGGCCTTACTTTTGAACAATAATTCTCTGTTTCCAAAACTGGATTTTCTACGTTTCAGAACTGAACTCTGCTACAGAACATATTATATTGTTATTGTATCCTTCCTTCTATGCTATTACTTTTCAAGTGCCCGAACGTTTATCTCTAATGATCTGTCATGTTACAAGAAAAACTGATGACAGATTTCCGAACTTCTATATTTTTTGTCCATTCAAGTGGATTATAACAAGATTGAAATCTTATCCTTTTATTTGTATCCGTAAAACACTGGTCAAAGGACGTAAAACATTTATCGGCTGCAGCAACATAACCACCATACAAGAGCATCAGGCAGATGTTTCACACCTATTTTTCTTTGTGCGAGCCAAAAAAGGTGCAGTAGCAAAGAAATTTCTCGCCAGAATAATGCTCATCACCATCATCATCATTATGATGGTTATAATTGACGTGAAGAGGAGGTTTTTGTGCTACTCCTCTATTCACTGCGAAAGGTAGCTCTCTGCTTTTGACACGTTATTGGGTTTGTTTGAGTGTTTATTGATTGTATCTTGGCGAGAAAATCAGCAATTTAATTCATTTCACCGACAGCAGGTAAACAAACCGGAGGGTGCATAAATTATGATCCAGATATGATTGGATCCAGACCTTCTTTCGATGGCGGCGGCCATATTTGTGCGTGTGTTACGTCATTTTGTTACCCTCTTTTGGGTCTGGGATTAGCAAAGCAAGCAATTACGAAGCCATAATACAAACGGTCTAAATATTTTCACTGGAACATTAAGGTGAAGCTGATATGAAGCCAAACATTGAATTTTCAAGAGCACATATCTAGAGCACTAAGAAGTGCTTGGCGCTGAAAACATGATAGATTGATCACCAGCAGCAACTAACCAATCGATCAAGTTTTCAACGCATTTGATCATGTATCTTATACCGCTATTTTGTTTCCAATCAATTAATAAAAAAAATCTTTTCTAAACAAATCCTGCAAATCGGTCGAGTGGTCTCCGGAAAATCTCAAAATTACAAACCAATCAACTTTTCATTGAGAAGTTGATCAACATAACGGCCTACTTTTCCTACCGAAAGAAACAGTGCTGAAAAGTGCTACCTTTCAGCACAATTTTAGGTGCTGAAAAGTAGCACTTTTCAGTACTATTTTGGTAGGCGTCAACCGAATAACCCAATCTTGTCATGCCTTATGTGCTTATTCTAGGCGGCGTGTGAGTCGACTAATGTTAATCAAATGGGAGCCAGGGGAAATTTTTCCTACACATTTTGTGTGGGCTGAAATGCGTCGAAAACTTGACTTTCATGTGTTTTGGTATAAAAAATAGCATAGAAGTGCAAAAATCACAAAATTTCATAGGTGGAATATTCTTAAATATTTTGATGACACCCGATTTTATTTTTGCACAGCCGTGCAAAAAAAGTTTCCGCACTTTTTTTAACTGAAAACATTTTTTGCGGGGTACGCATCCCCTGTGCAAAAACAGAATAGGCAAATTTAATGCGCCACCAGCATAGAGGTCGCTAGGTAAGAAGGAGAGAAATGTCATTGAAAATGTTTGTTTACGTCCAAAATTCAATTTTTCGACCCAAAAATTAGCTCATAATCAATGAATTATTAAACTATTTTCCATTGGCATAATCATTTTGACCCTTTATTCTTGCGATACGCATGATTTTACAACAAATTTAGCCACAAACAAAGAATCCGGATGTTTATAACCTATGTAGCCAAACACCAATTTTCCAATTTTATCCCACAAATCGTACATGAGCACTGACCGGATCTGTACATTTTGGAAGGAAAAAAAGTTTATCATGTTTTTCAAAGCTCTCTGATCGTCTACAACATAACTATTTTGAGAAAAAGTGTAATATGTGTGCTCCTTCCTATGCTGCACACGGTGCGTTCTCAACCCAACCTCTTTTATGACGGTTCTCCTACTAGCCACCAGATGTCGAAGTGATCGTTCAGCTTTGAAAATATTAGCCTATCGGGTGTATGTGAATAAACCCGAATACTAAACTCTAGCGAGAAAAAATCCAACCCAAATTTTCAACAATTTGAGTCCCGGAGGAAGTATTTGAAAATAACAATAATTTTTTTTTTTTTTTTTATTGCGAGCGACATAACATTGAGGAATTGCATATTAGATTGAAAAGCTCATATATATTTGTTTAGAATACCTCTGTGTTCCTGGCAGCATGACCTCTTTTTTAATTTGTAAATAAACTGTGCACGTTAAACCAAAACCACTCACATATTTCGGTAAAAAGTGAGCTGTTATTATGTTATTCGTCTTTCAATGAGAGGAGTTTTATTGTTTCGACATTTATTGATTTCTCGTGGTTTATTTGAACGAAAAATCTGAAAAATACTATTGTGCTCAGAATACGTTCAGCTACCATGTGGAAACAAAATTTGTCAACTTTTGGATTTTTTTTTTTTTTTTTTTGCTCAAACGCAAAGGGATTTAAGTGACATTTTGGTCAATTTTGAGTTGAGTATACTGAAAAACTCTACTGTTTTCAAGTTGTCCTACGGTATTTCAGGTTATATTTACGTCCAACATCCAAAAAAATACCATACCATTAGTATAGAATGAAAAATTACTAAACAAAATTTAACGTCGATTTTTTCAAAACTAGGATTTTGTTTTTAACATCCATTTGCTTCTAACTCCCTCATATGAGGACTGAAATATTTTCGAAAAAATGGGATTTTCGGTTAAATGCGTGGAATTCAGGGAAGTGACATTCGGGGAAAGGACATGCGGAGAAACGTCATGTCAAGATGGCGTCATAATCCATGAAGGCTTAAAATGTAGGAGGTCTGCTACTCCACTGATTCGGAATCGTTTACCTCCTATGTATTAAAATGAGTACTTGATCTCGGAAAGAACTTGTCTCATGGATTGAAACCAGCCTCAGATTCTGATTGAGTCATTTTTCCACTTCGACCTCCTCATCATCTAGGACAAATAGGTGGGTTTTAGTGACTCTCTTATACTCTTCCGACCATAACTTATCAGTATTAACAAGAACAGATACAACAAGAGTACAACAAGTACGCACCTCGAAAAGGTGATCTACCCGTGTTAAGGGTAGTGGTGTTTGTATGTCACGAAATGGCTTGCGAACGGGCCACCAGATTTTGACATTTTTTTTTCACTAAGTGTTCGTGAAGTGTTCCGACGTGTTTGTGTGTATGAAAAGTTCAGTATATTCTCCGGGAAGGTCGAAAAAACGAAAGTGAACGGAACTATATTTTTGTATGGGACGTTTCAACAGCCTACTTGATGGCAAGACAAAGTTTGCCGGGACCACTAGTCCTTAATAAAGTTTTACGCAATGATTATATTTTTCCGATAAACTATGTATATTAAAATGCAACCTGTCAACTTTTGTAGCTTGAAAGGACGTCAAGGGTATTTTATAAGTTTTTTTAAAGGCACCTTCAATGACTACAAGTCTAATACCACGATAATAGGATAATTACCCTTTTTAGAGCTCTAGTTTTGTATTCTTGACAATTTAAAATGTGGCTCATTCATTCATTCATTCATCTCAATTGTAGTAATACATGGGTTATTCATACCGTCAAACGGGGTAACTTGCAACAGGGGTGAAACTTGCAACACTTCGACATTGAACCGAATCATCGTTTCGTTCAGCACTGAGTTGAATTATTATGATTTATTCCACCATTTATTGACCTTAGGTATACAACAGAAGATTTTGGCAAGGGTTTGGGCATTTTTTCTTTTTTGGTTGGTTTGCTGGGGGTGAAAATCATATTACACATTGGGTTGTTTGAAATTCATGCTGAAAAACGTTCCTCGTACCATACAAACGGTAGAAATATGTCATTCGAGGCATATGCTATCAGTTACAGTACTTGGTAGTGTACAAATTGACAATATAAAAGTTTTGATAATTTGATGCTTAAACACTATAAAAAATCAAAAACGTTTTTGACTACCCTTGTGGGGTAACTTGCAACAGCAATTTTGACCTGAATTGTTTGATATTTCTTGCCGTTTGTCATCGAAAACACATGAAAAGGCTAAATTGAACATACTATTTGTTCAGTAACATTGAAATGTACCGCAACTAATTCAATACACGTTTGGTACTAAATATTAGATAATTTACACGAATCGAATTTCTATTAAATTTGGTTTTATTTATTCATAAAAATAATGAATAATTTTGAAAATCTGTACTAAAATTAACTTGCTGATCTGCAATTAGGAACTTTCTCCATGAAATGTAATGAAAGTTATGTCAAAATACCAACAGATATTATTTTGAGACCTATATATCAATATGTGATACGTCGAATTAATTTAAATATTTATAAGAAAAATAAGTTAAGTGAAGTATAACTGCAAGTACCATTGTATTTGTACAAAAGTTGCGTTAAAACGTTTTAATTGCATTCCAATAACTGTCAAGACTTATGATATGCAAGAATTTCCCCGAGTGGACACCCTATGCAATGCCAATGGAGTATTCAATCGATGTGGTTTAATACTCATAATTCAATCAATAATAATCAGTTTTCTAAGAGTAGAGCAGCCTGTCCCTGGTTATTGTCATGCTTTTACTGCAAATAATTTATAAATGATCACAATAACACGATAAAGGTTAAGTTTTTAATAATTTACTTTAGGTAGCACTGTGTGTTGCATGTTACCCCACATCAGGGGTAGCATTAAAAATGTATACTTTTCGTCTCTCCTGATTCCAGAAAACCAAATATTGATAGAATTAATACCACGTGGTATTCTTTACTTGGCAAATAGGGTACCAGGTGGTTTTTGTTTCATCTGAATATTTAAATTTTTCATCCATATAGCTTTGAAGTTGAAAATTGTTGCAAGTTACCCCGTTTGACGGTACGCTACGAATACTTTAAAAGTAGAAAATAGAGGAATTCTTGCAACAAAATCAAACGCTATCTCAGAAGTATTAAATGGTAAAGCACAATTTCTCAGTCCATCCATTGCTTTTGCAACCATTCGTAACCGAAGACTTGTTTACTATTAATGACCAGTGCAACGGGATTTGCCACAAGTTGTCCTTTGTGCTTGTCCAAATAGCAAATAGATGTGCCGATCGGAAAAATGCGTTTATCTAATAGTTTTTCTTTCTATGATTCGTCCCTTGTGCTATTTTTCTTGTGTACTTGATGTACTTGTTGACATTTACTATAGGGTAGATGTACCAATAGTGGAGATACTAAGCACGATTGAACTTCTTTTAACCGTCTAAATTCAAGAAGCGCAATTTGTACATGTTAATGCTGTAATGGGAAGTAACGACCATTGACTTAATGAGAAAAATTATTCCATCGCAGTAATCCACGGAATGTCAGTGAAAAATAATACCTTCACTATTGGTACACTGTTCTTTTAGTTACGGTATATTTTTAATTTATGTTCCTATAGTTGCGGTATCCGCTATTTTTTTTTATAGGATCCTCCACTATAGGAACACTTTACCACAACTATTGGTACAAGTAAGATAAGTTTTAGCAATTTTAGTGATATTTCATCAGTTTTGAAGCAATTTGAACGCTCTTTTTAACTATCCGTGTATCAACAAGCTAAAACGTCGATTGGCAGTGTCGGTTCTGTGGCTAATGCAATAAAACCAGTGAAAACGGTACTACCGCAACTATAGGAACACCCACAACTAAGGGAACACTTACCCTATTGCTATTTTACAATTGCATGTCTCTCATATTTTGATGAATTTTCTTATACAGAATTATAACATTCATTCTCTACGTGATACAACTAGTCCATCAATTTAATGTACAGAAGCTACGCTGCTACCAGCATACACAAAAAAAACTCAATTCCCCACACTTCATGAGATCAAATATTGTTGGAAAGAAGATGGCGTAATCCAGCGTGTAATGCGCCTCTTAACGAATTTGTTCCAACTTGGCAACTGGCGGCAGCAGTTGGATATGCCAAGGTGCAGCCGCAGAGTCATCGCTTCTGTGCCACTTCTGTCGGCGAGAGTGAGAAATAGAAATCAAATATTGACGCCCTCGGGCCAATTCAATCTGTCATAACCTGCCAATCCCATTCCGAAGTCCGTGGTGATGATGTGAATCGAAATCACATTGCTATTATTCGATTTTCCCTCTATTGAGCAAACAGGAAAATAATCTAAATTGTATAACGAAATAACTCAGAATATGGGCGAAGCCAGAGAGATTACCACTACGAGCTTGGTCCAGATTTAATTGCGTTTTTTCGGTGAGGAAACAAAAAATTACTTAGGGCCATTAGGAGCACCACCTATCACATACCCTGCCATCGTCGCCATCACATCAATTCAGCTGCCATTCGCTTTTGGAACCCAGGCGAAATGAAAGCCACGATTTGAACGATAAGTTGCACACCATGAGTGACATCTCGACTATAGGTTGTGACTTGTGAGGAGATGGATAAAATAAGTAAAGCCGCAGCGTTATGATTACTCTATTTTTGCGTGAATGTGGCATTACAAGGTATATTCTTGCCGGTCATTCAGAAACTAATGATGCTGATTGATTTGAAAAGTTTTGACGTTTATCGCATCTGAACAAGTTTTTTTCTTAAGGTGAAGATAAATCGAAGCCAACCTCAAATTTTCAAGAGCACAAAACTGGAGAACCGAACACCTGTTTGAGCTGAAAACTTAATCGATTGGTCACCACCAGCAAGTGACCAATCGATTAAGTTTTCAGCAAAAACGGATGTTTGGTTCTCCAGATCCATGGTCTTGAAAATTTGAGGTTTGGCTTCGATTTATCTTAACCTTAAGCACAAAAATACCGCTATTTACTTAATTGGAGGTTGCTGAATCTATTGCCGTATTACACAATATGGCTCCATCCCACTACCCCGAACGCCACTACCCCGAATGGGTCACTACCCCGAAAGCCATTACCCCGAATGGGTCATTACCCCGAACGCCACTACCCCGAATAGTATAAGATACAGTGCAGTATCTTGTTTTGCGGGCAAAATGCGTGTCTAATGAAAACTAGTAATTAATGGCGCGTAAAATTCGTCGGTAAAATGTTCATCACATATTTTCCCTTCTTTTATATGTCAGTTATTTTTTCGAAACATCTTGTTGGTAACTATCTTCTTCATTCTTTCTGAGACAGTGCCTGTTTGTCAGCTCAGTGGGTACTTTCGCAGTTCAGGGATTCATTCACAAATTTCATAACGCCAAAAATAGCCATTTTCGACACCTACCCTTCCCTTCGTACATTTTTTGTATGGAAATTCATCATATTTTGTATAGGCTGTAACATTTGGAGGACAACCACCTACAACATTTTTTACCCCCTTCATCGTTACGAAATTTGTGAATGGGTTTTTAATAAAATAAGCCTTTTGTTGGTTGTGAGTTTTCCAGATCAATTTACCATTCTTGTACATGTGCCTCTACGCCCAGGGGGACGGACCTGGTTTAGGGGTTAGAACACACGCTTCTCACGCCGAGGACCTGGGATCGAATCCCATCCCCGAGATAGTTACTTATGACGTTAAAGTTATAGTGAGAGTGATTCCAAGCAACAGCACCAAAATTTGGTAAATTTTTTAACTCATTTTTTTTCTATTGAACTGAAACTTTGCACAGTTTTCCAGTTCCATCTAAATCGTCATTTTCCGATATCAAATCTTCAAGTTGAGTCACGACTAACTTTTCAAAAGGGTGTATGTGAAAATGGTTCAAAAATATTCAAAAAGCTGTACAGCAAAAACGGTTCGTTCGATTGTTAGACAACTAAATAAACAAAGTTAGACAACTAAATAAAGATTCCAAAAAAATACACACAGTAAAAAAAAATTTTTTTGCATTAAAAAACATAATTTTTGACACAAAAACTCAAATATCTCAAAACCCTATCGGAATACCAACGTAATTTTTTGAGGGAAAACGGTCCATTATATTAGCTATCTACCATAAAAATTTGGTGATGGTAAACCAATAAACAAAAAAGTTATGACATTTCAAACATGTCACAATTTTCACATTTAGTAAGAATTTTTTTTTTTCGGTGTAAATTATTACGGGAACCGCAGTTTGTTGCTGATTTTATTGTTAAGGGCCTTGCGTGAATTAAACAAGTCGTTTTCATGTATTCATTAGTATTATGTATATTATATGTATAAATATTATGTATATGTATAAATATTATATGTATATGTATATATGTATAAATTAAAATGAATTAACAGATTACACGAAAATATTTTTTTTTTTACCAGGATAGTTTATTTTAGAGTATGATCGATAAGTTTCTAAATGTTATATATAAACTTTAAAAGTTTTGGATTTGGATATGCGTTATGAGATCATGAAAACATTTTATTAATACTTATTTATTTATTTATTGTTATTCAATTTTTTTACAATATCGAACACTTTTGCATCATTATCAGTACAGTTCGAGTATAGTTTTGCTTTAATTTTATTTTCTGACAATGGAATGAAACAGTGAAATTTTTGGGTTCCTTGGATGGTTTTCGCGTTATTATATTGCTCGCTGAGCTCTGATGCCGTTAATTTGTACTCTTCAGTAGTAGTAAAACAAAATGATAATTTTGTTAAATCTTCTTCTTTTCTGCGATTCGCCCAATCAAATAGTTCTTTTGCAGTTTTAATTGGATGCTCACGTTCTTTGGCTAAACTTGCTCTTGTGGCCATGCGCTTTATGGTTCCTCCAATAGCATCACAAGGACCTTTGCCATGTGACGTAGCAAAGAAATGCCATTCTGCATCAATTCCGTACTTTGATTTAAATTGACATAGGCTCGAAAAATTCTTACGGTTTTTGTACTGCGATGCTGCTCCATCAGACATGAAATATATCTTTCTGATTTCTTTATCCTTATCAACGCGTAAAAAGTTAATCATTTTGGCAATGAACAAATTTACAGATACTGAGTCGTGTCTTAAATCTTCGGAAATTACAATAAAACTAAAATGTTCAATTTGCGTACTTCCATTGAAATAAATAACGAATGGATGAATTGTAGCTTGTTGTACGTTCCAGTGATGGGACTGCACTTCATCTTGCAATACAAAGCTATAGTTTTCAGAAAAATCACAAATGACTAAAAATTCACCATCTTGTAGGTAATGTATTTTTCGTATTTTTAAAAAGCGGGATTGCTCTGTTTTAATAAAGTCGTGAGGAATTAAACTTTCTAATTTCAAGCAAAAAAGTGACACAAACTCATCTACAGGTTTTACAATAGTTTCTAGGTCACACCTATCCGTGGTCACCCATTGCTCAAATGATAACTGATCAATATAATTTTCTTCAAACTCAGCGAATAAAGTATTTTCCAATGATGAAGAATCTGGACAATCCGAACAAGATCGTAGATAGCAATTTGATGTTGTATTTTCACACAAAAGACTACCAGTTAACATTTTAATATCCTTTGATAAATTGATTCTTTTCAAACTATGTAAGATTAGGTTAATATTTTCGTGTGTTGTGCACACACAAACATCATGTGTTCCTGAATTGGATAGAAGCTTGCATTGCCTTGGACGAAGGCTTGCAAATGAGGAAAAACCTACCTTAATATTTTCGTTAATTTCCTTGAAGCGTGTATACGCTTCTTTCAAAGTAGTCATCATTAATCGTTTTTGGATTGCTTGACGCTTTCCATCTTTTTTTACAGATACATTTTTTTTGGCCAGGCATAGCTCTACTTACTTCATCGTCTTCAAAATATTGAATTATTTTTTCTTTTGTCTCATCTGTTAATGAAGTACTCGACCTAGCATTTTTGGTTGCAAGACAGTTATTTTTGAATTGTTTTGCCTCTTTTGCTGTATTTCTATTGGTTTTGAACTCATCAATGGCGTCTTGAAAAGACCACGAGCTTGGCAGCATCGACAAAATCAATAACTTTTCTTTCCTTGTCGTGGCTAGATTCGAGAACCTTTCCTTCATATTCATAATTACCTCATCGTAGTCTGTATTTTCCACATCCTCAGGTCCTAATTTGAAGAGGTTTCTTCGTACAGCTTCGTTGAATTCACGGTATTTTTTCTCGGGATAATTGACGTAACCCATCTTCGTCCATTTAATCGGAGTCACTTTTATTCCAGCTATCCCTTCGTTGAAGCGTTCGATGTTGACCTTCTGGATGCACTCATCTTCTGATTGATTTGTTGAAACAGATGTCGCTGATGGTACCGTGGCAAGACTATCTGCACTTGGTACTTCTGGTAACTCCTCAGTTGTTGTCGGTGCATCTAGTAATTCCTCAGTTGTTGTTGTTTTCGAACTTCCTGCAACCTGATCCACCGATGATGTACAGATTGCCTGTTTGTCAACGTTTAAACGGCAGGACGTACAAATGCGTAAATTTGTATTCAATGTAGACATTGGAGCATAACCAGCCGCTTTCAGTTTATCTATGGTGCTTTCGGTGAGATTTCGTAGCTCTTTCGAACACTTTTTTTCTGCAAACGGCCTGCAACAGTTGAGAAAGCGACTACTCATGTTGCTCGTTAGATTTTAATAAACAAAATCACTTTTAAGTTTTTACTGACTAGTTTGGTGTCGTTTGCTTGACTGACAAAAAATTTTACAATTAAATCTTTTATAACCATAGTGGTAGTATATTTTTAGCTTTTTCGTGAGTATGTTCATGGTATGTACCTATCATGTTTTTGATGTTGTTGAAGTTACTCGCTTTCTCCCAAATATGATTAACAAAGTCTATTCTCTACCAAGGCGGGTCTATACCCAGGTATAATCAGATTTTAACTTTGTGAAGAAAACCAGCGCCGAGAAAACCGACCTGCTTTACGTATACTAGATCACCTGGGTATAGATCCGCCTTGTTCTCTACGAGGTAAACTTTTTGCAGGTAAGCTAGTCGTATTCCTGTATAGAAAACTTTTTTTGTAGCTTTTGTCTTCAATATTAGATTTCTTATAGGTTTCTTTTATCAAAAGGTTTCAACACTATTGAGAGAATTTTTCTTCAGTTACGTACAATAAAAAATATGACACTATCAAGACTTTAGATCACAACACTGGATCGCGTCTAACTTTCTAATAGATGCTATAATAGTTATGAATAATTAAATAAAATATCATGAAAACAACTTGTTAACCTCATGTGGTACCCTTAACAAAAAATTCAGCAACAAACTGCGGTTCCAAAAAAAAATTAACAATGAAAAAAAAAATTTTTTTCACTAGGTGTCAAATTTGTGAAATATTTGAAATGTCATAACTTTTTTGTTTATTGGCTTACCATCACCATATTTTTATGGTAGATAGCTAATATAATGGACCGTTTTCCCTCCCGTTGGTATTCCGATAGGGTTTTGAGATATTTGAGTTTTTGTGACAAAAATGATGTTTTTTAATGCAAACAAAATTTTTTTTTTACTGTGTGTATTTTTTTTTTGAATCTTTATTTAGTTGTCTAACTTTGTTTCTTTAGTTATCTTACAATCGAACGAACCGTTTTTGCTGTGCAGCTTTTTGAATATTTTTGAACCATTTTCACATACACCCTTTTGAAAAGTTAGTCGTGACTCAACTTGAAGATTTGATATCGGAAAATTACGATTTAGGTGGAACTGAAAAACTGTGCAAAGTTTCAGATATTTTTGAAATGGTCGATCAGAATCGACTTGCATGCCTCCGTGGAATCCCTCAGTGACGACTTCCTTCGGTAAGGAAGTAAGGCCGTTGGTCCCGAGATGAACTAGCCCAGGGTTAAAAATCTCGTTAATAGAGATAAAAAAATGCCCAGGGACGTCAAGGAAATGTTCAATGCATAAGATCCGCCACCGGAGGAATTCAAACCCATAATCCTCAATATGGTCTTGCTGAACAGCTGCGTGATCACCGGTATTTGGACTTCCCTGTGGTGTTCACATTTCAATTCAGTTTTTAAGCAAATATTTTCCATTCTAATGAATAAAGGTTGTGCCATAGTGTCACGTTGTTCAGTGATCATTCACGTCATAGCTGCAAACATTTCATCATAAATTTGCCCTTCTTTCTTAAATAGACTGTTCTTTTAAGTTTTCGTTGGATATGCTAGTCACTAATATTTTCATATAGAACAGAACCTGCTATAATTCTAATAAAAATTTTCCCTTTCTTTTATCTTCTTTGATTAAAACAGACAGGTCTCTAATGGATTTGCTCATCACTTTTCTGCCATCATCATTTTTTCATTGTCTTAAATATATCATTGTCTTAAATATAATATATTTACTGTAGCGGCAATCAGAGGCCTCCGTTTTTCTAACATGTACAAGTGTACACGTGCTATAACGGAGGGGTTTGTTTATCAGGGTGGTCTTTAAGCGGGTTCCATAGAACAACGCTTGCAGTGACCTTCCATTACCATCGTTTACAAAACAAAATCTTTAGGAAAATATTAAAGCTACAAAAATGAGTAAAGGAAGTGGGTACCGACGTCTAACAAGAGACTTTACTACATCTTTATTTTGTGCATATCATAGCTATCCTTTTCATAATAAATTCACCCTTCTGTTCGAAATAGGCTGTTCTTCAGAGCATTGCAATGTGGCTGTGTGAATCTCACCAAGATTAGAGGACAAATCTAAACAAAACTTAGTACATAAAACTTATTTGCTGAAAAACTATCTGCGAATATTTGAAAAACACATTGTTGAGCCAAAATTGTTAAATACTCATAATAAATCGTACAATTATCTGCCCACTCTCTAACTAGAATAAGCCTCAAAATGTTATGCATTCGGGGTAATGGCGTTCGGGGTAGTGACCTATTCGGGGTAATGGCGTTCGGGGTAATGACCCATTTGGGGTAATGGCTTTTGGGGTAATGGCGTTCGGGGTAGTGGCATTCGGGGTAGTGGCGTTCGGGGTAGTGTCATAGAGTCACAAAATGTATAGCACATCGTCTGTTTTTTAGGATATTTTCTTTTGAAAATGCGGTATCTCGATTGCAGTAAATTTGCATGCAAGTTTATCAGCTTGTGTGCTGATTTATGTGGTTAATTCACTACAGAAATCAGTTTTTAGGTACTTACTAAAGAATACGAATTTCGTTATGCTTTCGTTTCTTAAATGGTACTTAAATTTTCAAAAATTGCTCTGAGCTCAAAAGTGCTGATTTCAGAATGAAATGTTGTACTGCTCATATCGCATGTTCGGTGAACAGTAAAAAAAAACAAAAATTCTGGTAATTCTGAATATAGTTAGGGGCAGTGCAGCCTCAGGTTAGTTATGTCAGTTATGGTCAGGTGCAATATTTTTCCAAATCATCAAATGATTTTGATTTGAATTTTGATATCCGATATACTAAATACTAATGAAATGTTTCCATAACATAATAATAAACACAGCATATAGACAGATATGTGATGCTTCGATCAACTTTGATACAGTCATTGTTCAGCTATATTGATTTCTGTATATTTCAATTATACTTTGGCCTTTTTCTAATATCGGTATACACAATATGTGTACGTGTAAATTTTGTGCAACCGCAAAGATGTAATTATTATGTACGCACCTCACCGTTGATTATAGATGGAACGGAATTCACCATGCAATATTCTTTCCATACACTTCAAAAATACGTATCTAAAAATCATGAATCAAGAATTATTCATACATATTTGAATGCTTTGAACAATTTCCTAAAATCACTATCAAGCGTTAGATTTGTAGATAGATGGCTTATCAGGAATAACTAAACATAGCATTGGCCCTTTTCAAATGTTATTCTTTAACTATTTCGCATGTTAAATTTTTAAAATATCATTATTTCACAGACAAACAGACGTCACACTCTCATCATTGTCCATCGACCACCTTTTTAACGATCGATTCAAAAATATGGTAAGTGGCCAATTCACCACCCGCAGCGCTCGCATCGTTTTTGTTCATGTTTGACGTTTACACACTATCGCCATCTATTGACCTGTCGGCCAAACACACCAATTTTAGCATTGGGCGTTCATGTCCTCGTGACTATGATTTTGATCAAGATTTGTTCTAAGTGTTACGTCTGTTTGTCTGTGATTATTTGTTCTGCGTCTACATCATAATTTACTTTTCGACAGCTTAAAACGCTATTTAACAAAAAAAATAACTCGGGGAGCGATCAACACTTTCATTTGGGGTAAAATCGACACCTTTCATTGCTTCATAATCTAACTTCAAGGAATCTATCTTATCTACTATCACTGTCGATAGTCTTAAGACTATCACTGTAGTTTATGTGAGTCTTTATTTTCAAATTCCCGCGAAATTCACGGATGGCGAACTTGTTAACATGTTAAATACGACATCATACGACCACAAGCTATCATTAAGTATTAAAAAATATATATCTATTTTATCACGTTTCAACTTATTTGATGGAGCTTGAAGAAATTTTTGTCATTTAAAATTGAAGAAATAATAGAATTTGAAATATTTTCACATAAATTAATCTTAGGGGGAGATCCCCCAGTGCCGGACAGCACCCACTACCGGACAAAGTCGAAACAATGAGAAATCATGGTCCAATCAAGATGGTGTATTAGTAGAAAAGAAAGCTCTTATGTAGACTAATGTTTGTGTAGAATAACACATCCTTGAAATATGCATGCCTTTTTAAAAAAGTAGAAAAGTTTGAAAATCTTTAAAAAATTGACGTATTTTTTTAATTTTGAGCCTATTTAGTAATTATTTTGAATATGAAAAAATACTTTGGATCCCGCAAGCATGATCGAACATAATCCTAATTTGATAGCATGAATGTATTTTGTAGCATAATTGAAGTAAATATGGACAAATTACAATTTTGGTTAAGTACCTCCTGTCCCTCAGTTTCGGACAGCTTGATTTGTTATATGAAATCTTTGTAGTTATTGCATCAGTGTCTCAAAATACTTTCATTTTTCATGGGTTCCGTCGATCATGGTATCAAACATGCAATAAAATTAAGAAGAATGAACATTCAGAACAACATCGTAAAATGTGCTATTTTTCATCATATATGAAAGAGGTTTTTGATAGGCATCTTGCAAACTAATAAAAACCCACATTATTCTTGTAAATGTTGCAAATGCATTGAATTGGTAATTATAACCTATTCCTATAGTGTACACATTCAATGATGTTCAAATTTATAGAATTCGAGACATTTCCAGATCGTGTCCGGTATTGGGTGCCACCTTTCAAGATCGATCAATTTGGTACTAAAATACATCATCAAAATGCAATGTCACAATTCATATTTCTATTTTCAAATTTATTTTTATACACTACAAAAATGATAATATTTATCATAAATGGGTAACACGAGCCCATAAAATCAATATTTTTCGAATTATGAATTTAGTGGCTTAAGTGTCCGGTACTGGGGGATCTCCCCTATTGCTTATTTACAAACCATGAGGTTCGACAGTTTTTATTATCTAAAAATACTTACACTTTTCTGTTTTGTTAAAATAAAACAGTATTTATTTTCACAACCAGTTATACGCCACAACTTTATCTTCGTAAACATTCCATGAACACAGAATTAATAATATCCATGTGTATTCAACCCAACTTTATAATCTTAGCATAGGACCTTTGAAATTTTCACATATATTTGATAAGTCTTTGGCCCCTCCTCAATAATTAACATAATATGTGTATAATCCTTTAGTGGATGGGGTCATAAATGCCGAAAGTCATGTTTAAAGCATTCTTTTAAATATGCAATGTGTTAGTGATGTTCACAACGTATGAATTCTACTCAAAGTGCATGTGTCGGTTTTACCCCAACAGGGTGTCGATTTTACATGCACTCTCAATTGTCTCACCTAAAAATGATGAAATATCAATTTGATTTAAATCACTACATAACCTTAACATATTATCCAGCAATCACAAGGATTGATAGATTTATAACCAATATGTGATTCTACAACAATTTTTGGCTTAAGGTGTTGGTTTTACCCCGAATTCCCCTAATGACATTTTCAATATTACCGATCGTTGTTTTCATGGGTGATCAATGTTACCCCATATTAGCTAAATAAAAATAACACTTGACAATTTTTTTTTAAACATACTCGAATTTTTCAGAAAACAAAATGCAATATGTAGCCACGAGTGATGGGTACCAGTACTGGTTTTTAAAATATAAAACATGCAAAATTTTCATTTCCAAATGTTTTTTTTAAGAAATATATAAAAAAATGATCAATGTTACCCCGGATTACGGTACTTTGCAACTCAATTGTCGAATACACGAGTAGTAAGAATTTTTACTCCATTTTCTGATAGAAGGGACCTTAATTTGTTGGATATGCAAACTGATTCAATAAATAATTAAGAACTGAAGATTTTTTCTCATATTCGTTTCCTGATCCAGCTGTCCATTAGACTGATGCAAATTTTGAAGTTTCTGCTCCCCTATGCTTAAACGGTGTTTATTATGATAAAAATCATTCTCCCTAAATTGATTTGGAAGAAAATTGATTGTGCACACGCCATTTGAAGTTTATATGGAAATTACTATGGAAAAGACAAACCTTTTGTGTTCAGTCCTCTATCTGCTCGTCATAAAAAGTGAACACATTCTTCCTACGTGAAATCTTCCCAGCTACAACTTTGCCGAAGACCACATTTGGCTGGGACGTAAGGATAATTTGTTATTCTTGATTCCAAAGTCTAAACCATGTTTCGATGATCATTCAATTACTTTCAGAGCAACACTGCTTTTTTGCTGTAGAACATAGTAGCCTGGATTACATTGATCTATTCTACCCGCCAGGAGCACCACTATTGCCTACCCAACAGCTGGTGAAGCATACTACATGCAAACCCACTTTATGATGATAATTAACATTTTTTCCTAACGTCCAATCAAAATGTGTTCTTCGGCAAAGTTGTAGCTGGATGGATTTCACATGAGAGGAGTTTGTTCAGTTTCCCATAAAAACTATGACGAAGAATTAGAGGGCTGAATAAAAAAGGTTGGCTTTTTCCATAGTAATCTTCATATAAACTTCAAGAAGCGTGTGCACAGTCGAATTTCTTCCGAATCACTTCAAATTTTGGGAGGATGCTATTTACCATAATTAAAATTTTTTAAGCATAGGGGAGCCAAAATTTTAAAATTTGCATCACTCTTCTGTCCATACATGCAAGAAGCATCTCGACCAGAATCACATAACAAGATTATAACACATTCCTATCAGCAGCAGTTAAAATTAACAGAAGTTGATAAAATGTTGTTATCAAGATGGCTTTGTTCTCAACTTGTTATATTTTTATTAACACATTTGTTACAAAATTTGTTATATTTTTGACATTGCATTTATAAGTTTGTTGCAAATAACATCCGATGTCATAAACAGTAACATAGTTTGCAATAATTTTGTTATTTTTTAACAACCTTAGAATTTTTGTTATTTTAACTACTGACGGCACATGTTTTATTATAACTGGTGATATAAAAAATATAATAAATAATATAAAAAAATAAACTAAATGATGTATTCTTGCATTTGGCCGTTACTTAAGAAAATAAAAGGTCTGCAGCGGGCCATTAAGGGTTAAGCAATTTGATTTCCAACTTTGTTCTAAGCTTACCAAACGCATCATGATGTTGGTTGTACGCATTCTCAAAAGCATTGTGTCATTAAAAACGAAAAGAAGTTGTGAAAGTATTAGTTTTATAACTTTATAAAAAGAATAAAAAATAATGTACTTTTACCAAAATGGCCACCGAAAAATATCATTTTTTTTTATTTTATATTTATATCACTTATAAAGCAGTCTAAGTGCCAAATTTAAGATATTTGTTTAACTTTATCATTAATCAAATGCTGAACTACCTACTTATCCATTCTTCAATATTAAAAAAGGTGAATGACTAAAATTGTCATAATAGTAAGCTGATTTAGTGAGCTTAAAATTACTTGACTTTAAACTTAATGTTTTACTTTCTTTAATATAAATAATAAATGTAATACAAATTATTAAGAAGAAATGCATAAAGGATAGATTTACGATAAAATCCACTACAGATCCTCCACCTGGTTTACTATTATGATGCTGTTCCTTAAGTTAACATTTATGTTTGTTTTATTCTAACTTATTTTTATTACCACATTTTCCTCATAAAGTACAAATTTTAATTAACAAAATTTCATATGTAACTTTTTCTATTTAAATGGCACATCATGACACATTTGTACAATTGCACGATGCATTGCACATTAGAGATTTTTTTTATAACATGCCACGCTGTTTAAATATGAAATTCGACAAACGTGTAAAAATAGATCATATTTTATTATATTGTGCACATTTCACTCAGACTCATAATTGTTTGATAACCAATCTTTAGCGTGCATGTTGCATGCTGCAAGCAGCATTAAAGATGTAGCAAGCATATAACGCCATCTATATGCGAAAACTTTTGCACGGGCCACTGTAAGCTTGAGCAACATTACCCGTCCTAACGCAACAAAAGCAACCAACGAGATATAGCGTGACATAAATTTCCATGCGCCAAAACCAGCATGTTCTGATTATCATCATCAGTGGGAGTTGCATGTTGAATCATCGAATTACAAGGAAATTAGTTTAAAAGCAAATTAGAACCCGCGTTGTAGGTATGGCATCAGAAGGGTTCTTCTCAGATGCGGAAAAGTCACATGCTGTTATTTTCGAATAAGTAGAAATGAATTAAATCGTTGAAGCGCGTCAGTTCCGCTATGACTGAAATTAGGGGACCAGTAACAAAGGATGGGGTTCGCTTGTACGGACAGACCTCACATTTATTGGTGAACAAGACAACTGGTAAGGCAGTACTTTTATCAGGAGGGGTGACGTTCAGCAGCCATGTTTGTGTTAACTTGAAACATGAACCTTCATAGACAATTCATGGATATTAACCATCTAAAAGAGGGGTGAAATAGCATTCTTGAATTTAGCTATTGCACTTTCGCTTTGGAAACCATGATAGAGCGACTATGGCAAATTTGAATGTGTGGTCAAATTTGAACTTAAAAAATAACTGTTATACCGTTGTTTAGTCAGAGCGACCTGGATGAATTGATATAAGCCTTCTTCTTCTTGGTATTACCACGTATTACGTCCTCACTAGGAGGGAGCCCGCTTCTCAGCTTAGTGTTCTTATGAGCACTTCCACAGTTATTGACTGAGAGCTTTCTTTGCCAAAGCTTGCCATTTTCGCATTTGTATATCGTGTGGCAGTGGCAGGTACGATTATACTTTAGGCCCAGGGAAGTCAAGGAAATTTCCATTACGTAAGCATCCTGGACCGACCGGGAATCGAACCCAGACACCTTCCGTAGCCGCGGACTCTAACCACTCGGCTGAGGAAGCTTTGGGTTATTGGGTCATCAAATTGATAAACTTCAATGTTTCGACAAATAATACAATAATTGTGTTATCGTTTATGCTTGAAGTTAGTTTTATTGAAATTAATAAAAAAAAGAACATTTACAGTCACCCCACAGTTATGGACCAATTAAGGGTCATTTTCAGAAGAATATAAGATCAAAAAACATGGTGACGCTGTATAAAACAAAATACTGCAGAATATAGTTATTTTTGAGAATATACCTCAAAATTTGCGGTTAGTTACGAAAAAATGGCGATTTCGACGGAAATTTAAAACGATGTCCACCCCGCAGATGTGGATCAGAGAGAGAGGAGGATCCGTATTGAGGATCAAATCGACTCATATTATGGATCAAAACACTATAAAAGCAATTTTTCTGCGAGAAAAACGAAAAGTGTGATAGTGAAAGCATACGTTTTGGCGTTTGATTCGGAATCGTCTTATCTTCGATTCGTAACTGTGGTATGGTTGCCTATGCCCCACAGTTATGAATCAACGCTTCTGGGAATACGGTTGACATCATTTCTTACAGACGAAAAAAATATGCTTAAGCATATTTTAATTGATTGTGATGCTGTATAGATTTATGGTTCACGTTGGCAAAATGTGTTCTGCGTAGTTGCAACTCTATTTGATGAGATATTCCAGTTTTAATTTAACTCTGATCCATATCTGTGTGCTATCCATAACTATGGGGTGACTGTAGTTCGATCTGGCCTAACGCCTACCATATGTAAGAAAAAAAAATTAAACAAATTTCGGTTAAGTTGAAAAGGTTGATTTACACCTATTGCTATAAATTGTGGTTGGTTAATTCGCTGTATATTTTATTTTGAACAGAATTCGAGATTTTGATGATTAGATTATTGGTGTTATTGATTTCACTTTCAAGGTTTTTGAAAAGTCTCTATATTTTGTATGCAATGCCTTAAAACCCAAGGCTACTTCAACACTTGTAATGAATGCAATAAAATTGTAGGCAACTCAGTGCAAAACCCGATTTTCAAAGCCAATACTGTAACATTGGAAAATATTTGCATTTTGTCTTGAAACATTAACCCTAGTATTACGTAACAATTCTGTAAGCAGTTACTAAATACGTAAAAATGTACAACAGATCTAAAAGCTGGTCGTATTGACTTATATATCCAATAAGGGGTAAAAACATACCTAGGACGCTTCAAACGTTCACGAAGCACTACCTGTATATTAGCCTGAGACACGGTTATATGAAAAATTTAGATTCTCGCTCCAGTCAACTTTTTGGATTGCATTTAGGTCCCACACCAACTGTGCAAAATTTCAGCTCGATCGGAGAAACTATATTTTAGCGCCAGCCGTTCAAAGTTTGTATGGGATTTACTATGGGAAAACTTACTTTTGCAAACAAAAATCGCCAGAGGTCGCCCATTGACCTCTATAAAAATTCTGAATACATACCTGGATAGGTATTTTTACGATGAAGAATATTGCCAAAGGCCGCGAAACAAACCGACACTTGTGAAAAAAGTTATTCAATGAAAACCTATTGGCAAGGCGACGTTGATTAACACGTAAAGGAATAACAATAATAACAAAATCGGGCAAAATTTCCGAATAGTATATGCTTAATAACTTTTTTCACAAGCATCGGATTGCTTTGCGGTCTTCGGCAATGTTGTTCATCGTAGAAATACCTATCGAGATCTGTGTTCAGAATTTTTTATAGAGGTCAATGGGGACCTCTGGCGATTTTTCTTTGCATAAGTAAGTTTTCCCATAGTAAATCCCATGCAAACTTTGAACGGCTGGCGCTAAAATATAGTTTCTCCGATCGAGCTGAAATTTTGCACAGTTGTTATGGGACCTAAATGCAATCCAAAAAGTGGACTGGAGCGAGAATCTAAATTTTTCATATAACTGTGTCCCAGGCTAATACACAGGTAGTGCTTCGTGAAACCCAAGCAGGACGGTTCGGTTTCGCGCGTGTTTTCGTTGCCGGAGATTTTGTTTTTGTTTTGTTTTGGAGCGTCTTGCTAGGTAGTTCCAAGGCGCGTTTAATTCTCTAAGGTGTCCTATTATGCTCACTTTGTGGAAAAAACCAGACAGGGTAGGTGAGGAAGGGCTGGTCGTTTTGTTTACAAACATCTGAGAGAGGTAGTCGAGAGATTGACTCATGATCGGTTGGAGAAACAGTGTTGTCAAGAATTATTCCAATCCGGTCGCCCCTGCTCCTTGTGTGCTCTACTCCTCTACTCAGTTTCAGCATCATCCATGCAAGGCAGTAATGTTGACGTAGTTAACGTCATGCGGTCGTGTCTTGTACACAACCCCCTCTGATTTTTTCTTATACAATTTCAATATACATATATTTTTCTCTTTTTGACATTATTAAAAATTATCTTTTGAATTGTTTGACATTGTGAATGTTGACGTATTTTTAAAAACTTCTACCATATCGAGACAAAATGCACAGTAATACTCATATGTAATTTTCAAACAAACTATGTATAGTTCTTCACCACAAGTGTCAGCATTATTCCTGTTTCATATAATTTAAAATATATACATGTAATTTTCAGTTTTCGTCATTAATAAAAACATCTTTTGAATTGTTCGACATTATAGATAATGACGTATTTTTTAAAGCTTCTACCGAAAACTTCTCGAGACAAAAATACAAAACTAGCTTTAAATATAAGTCGTATATTTCCCCCTTGTCCATGGATCGCATCATCGACCAGAGGTGACTCCCGGATCTTTTCCTCCCTCACTAATAAACACCCTTCCCGTGGTGATTGTGGAGATGTAGAGGTATTCTCGGTCTCTAGAAGCAACAATCATTACACCCTAACATTCCTTCCCCATCCCAACTGACTGTAAGGACTTGGCCGGCGCCGTTATTGATCAATAATATTAGATCTGCTAAAATTGCACTTCGAGAGAAAGCGGAAACTCCCATCCCTTATTGATTTGGATCGTAGTGCAATTCTTACCAGTTCCGATCAATCACGGAGTAGCAACCATTGACATGTACAGTCAGTCAATGCTATGCTAATGCTATGCTATGCTATGCTAACCGTGTCCCAGGCTAATACACAGTCCTTTGTACGGCGTCTTCTGGTGGCTGGACGGAGTTTTTTGTTTGGGGGATTGGGAATCGAACCCATGACCTTCCGCTTACGAAGCGAAAGCATAACCTCGAGGCTACGCGACCCCTCCCAACGTGATTGTTTGATTTTATATTGTTTTATGGCTGTAGCGGTCATGCTACTCAAAGCTAAAGGGAGTCTATAGAAGCAAATGATGGAAATGAATAGGTGGATAGGCGTCGCAAGGAAGCGACAAGATTGAAATTTAATTAGGTGCTGAAAATTAAGCAAGCCATTTTTAAGTCAGTAAGGCAGCGTCCATTTATTACGATACGCTAAAATTGGAAATTTCTGACACCCTCCCCCCCTCCGTATCGCTTTTTGTATGAAAAATTTCAAATTTTTGTATGAGCCGTAACGCTTGAGCCTACTCCCCCTCCCCCTAAAGCGTTACGTAAGCTTTGAGCTTTGCTATTTTTTCTATTTTTGAATTTGTTAAGATTATTATAGAACGAAACCACAGCTCGAGGACAAATCTGGAGAACCAACCAGTGCTCCGCGTTGGAAATTTATCGGTTGGTCACCACCAGCAAGCAAACAATTTGAACGATTTCAGACGCGATCAGACGATCTCCAGACTTGTGCGCTTGAAAATTCATAGTTTAGCTTTTTTTACAATCACCTTTCTTCCAATTTATTTTAGAGTCAAACCATATAGGTACCAATGTTTTTGAATTCAACGACTTATTTAATCTCGATTCCATTAAGATAAAGATTTTGAATCTCAAAAAAAAAAACCTCCATTATACAAAAAAAATAATAATTTTGATAGAAAATAAATTACATAAGAAATTAGAAATCATAATGAAAATTTTGAAATTATTCAACTTTTCAAACATTAAGTCAATTAGAACAAAATCATAGGCTCCAGAAACATCAGGACAAGTGGAAATTAAGTCCTATTTTTTATTGAATGAAAGCTGAATTTGTGAAGGTAAAAGGGAAACACAAACGTGAGTACCCCGACCTCTCCCAAATCCAAATTGAGAATATGAAAAAAAAAATATTGTTCTCAGCTCACAATTCAAGATGGTTCAAAATCACCATTCAGCTGGAATGATATTTGGAGATAGTAAAGCATTACATATTGAAAGTAAACGGAATTTCCCATCATTAGATAAGCTTTTCAATGCAATAAATTGTATGTTACAAATACTTGGAGCAGTATTTTTAAAAAATTGATAATGCTTAATTGTACTCGACTAATGAAAATGGACAACAAAGTTAAGGAAAATAATTTTGCGAACTTAATGGAACGCGGGACAAAATCAAGGCAAATTTTTGAAGAAAATTCATGTATTAATTTTTCCGAGTACCGTAATCCGGGGTAACATTAATCATTTTTTAGAATATTTCATAAATATTTCGTTTGAAAATGCAAATGTTGCAAATTTTATATTTTTTAAACAAGAACTGCCAACCATAGCTCGTAACTAGATACTGTATTTTGTTTTTTGAAAGATTTAAGCATGTTTAATAAAAATTTTATTTGTTTATTTAGTTTATATGGGGTAACATTAGTCATCTATGTAAACAGTGTTCGGTAATATTTAAAATGTCGTTACTTACTTAAATCATGGCCCCTAAAGCCGATTATGAAGACCGAACGCTTACAAGTCATTTATTTTTTGAGTAATTTTAAAATTCGAAATTGAGCGTATTAACGAGAGTTTTGACAACGGAATCGTTTTCGGTGATGCCTTTTTAGTAAGAACCGCATTTCCCTTGCTGATATCGTTTGCAGAACTTAGGTGAGACATGGATCTTCGGTAGTGTCATCCTTAACCATTGAAATCATTGTTTCGTAAAGTTGACAAATTTACGCATAAGGTAAATACAATTTTCGCAAAAATCTTCACTTTTATTAGCTCATGAACATAAGAAAGAAAAGCACCATGCATGGTTTGGAAATGTTCCATCAATAAATGATGATACGAACTTTTTACGAGATGAGTTATTTCGATCAATGTTACCCCGAATTACGGTATTCTAAAACAGTAGGAACGCACAGTATTTTGAAAGGCCGTAATCATGAACTTAATTCAGTAGCGTTAGCGTAGTTACGGTATACTTCGTAGATTGGATACTAGCAACATTCATGTTTCAAATCATGAACTTAATTCAGTAGTAATCTTAAACGTGATTTTTCTAGAATGGTGTCTTCGGATGAAAATTTCTAAAAAATATAGCGCATATATTGGCAGTAAATGCTAGTTCGCAACTTTGCCGTAGGCAGCGCTGTAAAATTTAAATTTCTGAAATGACGATATTTAAATATGGTGTCTTTGACAAAGTTGTGGATAATTGAAATACAAACAACTTTGCCAAAGACCCTAGTCTGTATCTTGTCACAATTCCAAAATATGGAGGTATTTTATGAACGATCCCCCAAACACAGTTTTTCTCGAATATTTTGAAAATGTGAGGTTTTCGGTAGCAACATTGTTCTACAAAATTGTGTGAACAGTCAATATGAATCATTTTCTCGAAAACACTAGGTTTCCAAAATGAAAGGTTAAGCAATTATAGTAATGTATGTGCATATATCAGTCACTTTTGGAAGTCGTATATGGTGGTGGCAGATGAAACCCACTGGAATTAAAAATATACCATGAGTAATTGTTAATGTCGATAGTGCCATGATTATCCACGAGTATTCTTTTCAATTAACGGTATTTTTATCAGGGTCTATTTAAGCAAATTTTGATCACGCATCGGAGAAGTATCGTATGCTTTAATATGTTCATTGTGTATATTTCTTTTTTAAGTTTCTTATTAATTATTTTTGTAAATTTGTTTTTTGAGACAAGAGGCAAGCTTTAATATTGATGTACCGTTTTGCTTCGAATTGCCGGACGCTTCGCTTACTGTTTTTACATTTTTAATAATATAAATTCAAATTTTTCTATGTTCATTATGTACAAAACTGTTCTTCAACTTTAATTGTATGTTATAGTTGTTGATATATAGCAGTAGGCTGCAATATATTAAAAATAAAAAATAAAAAACAAAATGCGTATCGATACTCCGCACATTTCAGTCCTTGCTAGATTGCATCTTACAGTTGCCGTTGAAGGAAGATTCGAAATAAATTGAATTGAAAACAGTGTTATTGCGCGAAATCGCGTTTTAAAGGAAGAGCTAACCATTGTGCCCTATTGCTGTGAAGTGGAAATGACCAAAAATGCTCGGATTAATGGTTTTATGTGGAAAATTCTCAGTGTCCGGATTATGAAGCATATTATTTGACTGCTTCGAAAGCCGGACGCACACGAATATTTGAAGAAAACTAAGTTTAATCCAGTTCATTGGGAGCTGTTGTGTCTAGTTAACCAACGAACATTATCTTTTTAACATTACAAAGAAAAAATTGTGTTACAATTGTATCTGATGCATTAAATCAAGAGTGTGACCATGAATCAAACTATAGGTGGGGTAATGCATTGTGAATACAGGCGCTACCCCACCTATAGTTTGAGGTATTTTTTGCCAAAACTTTGTGTACCTTTCTGGCAGCTTCTGCGTTTTTCCGACTCGAGACTTTTGTGAGTACATATAGTAAACTGTTCAAAATTATGGAATTTAGACTTGGTGTATTGAATTTTATACAAAATATGCGAAAATGTAGTCAAAAAGAGATGTCCGGGATTCGAAGCAAAAGTGTCCGGATTTCGAATCAAGACACATCTCATGTTTTCGCATATTTAAATGTTTTTTTGCGCAACACATCACTATTTTTATTACATCATGCAATAGAATAAACATTTAACTTCGTGATAAACCACAAAAAATAAAGGAAATATAAATTATGAATTATAAAAATGGTGCTTGAAGTTAACCCGGTGCTTAAGTGTCTGGATTTCGAGTCAAAACGGTATTAAGGAAAATATTTTTTTATTTAACGTGTTGATTTCAAAATAGTCTAATTCTTTTTTATTGCAAAATAGAATATATTTTGTTTAAAAGCATTGAAATCAACCGAAGGTTTACTGATTTGTTTTTTTTTCTGAAGTATTTGAATAGATTCCAGCTAAGGTACGCGACAGCTCCTTTGTCTGTTCGGTTAGTTTATTGCTTGATTTATTAAAACTACTTCTAACTTAACCATTTTTACTAATTGAACCACATTGAAAAACAACCACTGGCTATTAAAATAAGCGCACATTTGACAGCATACATAAATACACTCTAAACTAAATTAAGACAGACATACAGTCAGTGACATATGTTAGTAACCAAATGATGTTTTTCCATACAAAATGCCCAAGTTTGGGGTGCTGTATCTCAGCTTCTGGTAGTCCGAATTGGCTGAAATTCGGATGACGAACTACAAATAACTTGAAATTTTTCCTGTAAGGGAATTATTGCATTGGAGTAATTTTACATAGAGTTTCAGAGGGTTGTTCAAAGACAAAAGTAAGTAACCGAGAGACTTTTTAATTTAATTCGAAAACGGTAAGTCGTGGAAAGTTGGTGTTCTGCAAATTTGTGTGACTTCTGAAATTGAACAACTTTGTGGAACAGACCAACAACCCACAACTTACCGTTTTAGAATTTAATTACAAAGTCTCTCGGTTACTAACTTTTGTCTTTGAACAACCCTCTGAAACTCTATGTAAAATGACTGCAATGTAATAATTCCCCTACAGGAAAAATTTCAAGCTATTTGTAGTTCGTCTTCCAAATTTCAGCAAATTCTAACTACCAGAAGCTGAGATACAGCACCCCAAACTTGTGCATTTTGTATGGAAAAACAGCATTTGGTTACTAACTTATGTCACTGACTGTAAATCAAGGGTTTTCACTTAGCGGCTGAAAAAATATTAATCTTTTATCATTTTTTGACTAAAAGAGTAGTTCATATTTTAAGCAACGAAATGATTACGTAGATACATTTCGTAGAAAACTCTCTATTTTATTTCAGCCTATCTTTTCTTTTGTAAAATGCACGAACCTATTTCGTAGAAACCATTCAAGCTTTAAAAATTCGTATTGTTTTCACGAAGCATTCGTATATTGTGTTTCAATATTTGTTCTCAATACGAAAATTAAATTAAGATTACAAAATGCTTCGTTTTTTTTTTCGATTTGGAGATTTACATTTTTTTTTTAATTTGGAGATTTACATTACGCACAGAGTTAGAAATTTGCCTTTTCATACAAAAGTTACTATTGATCAGAAAAATATAAACTTGAACATATTTCTAGTTTTTGCAGCTGCTTTTAAGGTTCAAAGTTCATATAGAGACTGTTAAGCCTTTATTTTTCAATATGGGACTACACTAACTTCATATTTTTCCACATCATTTCCAAACAAAATGTGTTGATTTGTACATACATGGTAAAGTATATACTAAAACTGAATGTTACAATGAAAAAAAAAAGTGTTGGTTTCGAAAATCAATATGGGACAGTTATGCTTTTATGGGCAGTGTATTAGTATAGAATAGGTCCAATTTGGGTGAACACTATTAATTTGTGTATTATCAACTCAACTCTAATTTTATATTACACACTCATTGTCATAATGTATGAATAAAATAGCTGAATATCACATTCGAGAAAAAATACTCCATTTCCCAAATTACCATATGCGGTAAATGAGTGTCTACATAAATGAACGAAGCATCCTGGAGGGCTAAGATTTAAAATCGCATGACTGGCAGTATGCAAAAACGACTTTCCAAACGGAGAGGAGAAACATGGAACAAGTATCATTGAGACTTGATGAATTATGCATTATGGTGCAAACGATATGTTGATGATCTTGTTTATTTGTGTTGTGCCACAGGGCCACAACAACAAAACACCATAATCTGGAACTGACACATACATAGCAGCCACCTCCATCCTTAACTCTTAACTGCAACATCCAAGTAACCATTTCATGTTGAAAGACGGAAACCAAATGCATGTACCCGAAGCGAAACCAGTCATGGCATACTTCGGTTTTGTTCTAAGAGATACTCTCGTAATCATGAAGTCCTCTATTCTTTCGCAACCCCTCATTTGAGTACTATTTTATGCAGCTCATCTTTCAGTGTGCAACGTCGTGGAAAATGTTCAGCAAAGTTCTATCCACCTAGTAGCTTGAAATACTGTTAGCATAGTGCATTAAGAAACATCTGGCAAGCAGTATATCTTCAAAAATGTACTGTCGCTAAAAAAATTAAATTCCCCTATTTTTCGCTGTATTATTGTTTAAATTATGAATGTTTTTTTATCTTGATTCTAAAATAATATTTAGAAAAATTAGTTCTAAGGAGAAAATATTCAACATGAACACTAAAGTGACGCAAATTTCAAAATTTAGGCTCCCCAATGCTTAAACGGTTTTAATCGTGGTGAAAAGATTGAAGTGATTCGGAAGAAATTTGACTGTGCACACATCATTTGAAGTTTTTCTAGACCAGACGAGAGAACCAGACATCCGGTCAAGCTTAAAACTTGATCAATTGGTCACTCGCTGGTGGTGACCAATCAATCAGATTTGCAGCGTGATCTGTTGTCTGTTTTTTTCAGATTTGTGCTCTTGAAAATCTGAAGTTAAGCTTCGATTCATATTCACCTTAACAAAATGGAAAGTGGTTTTGATATCAGACTCCAATACTGATCTTCAGTTGTCGAATGCAATGATAATTCTTCGAAAAGAAAATGATAATGAAAACTGCCGCCTACTATACTACTTTTCCATCAATCTGCATACTCTGTATAGAACGAAGCAGGCGCATGGCGGATATGCCTTAAAACATAAAGACGCCATAAAATTAATTACAGCATTTTGCCACGTGTTCTTTAGGATTCGCAACACTCCAAACAACAGGCCCACTGTGGGATCATCTTCAATGGCAGAACCTCGACGGAATTGGACTCACTAATGCACAAGCAAGTTGGCCCAGCCCCCTTCCTAACCCTTCGTTCCCTGCTCCGGCTGGTATCATTACGGATCAACCCTCCTACCGGTACATACTCAGTTCGAGTTTTCCATTCACTGACTCTATAGAAAATGCAACAGAAAAGCGCTGAGGACGAAAAGATGACACCTTGCCGCTTGGCACCGTAGGACATAATATGCTAAGTGAAGCGAAATTTCAATTCACAAAGCCGCGACACCGACCGGAAAGGGCTTGAAATGGAATGATTACAAAATCATCATTATAATATGAAAATGAATTGAATTATTCATATTTCTCGGTACTTGCTGATGCGGTTCATCACCGCGGCGGTACACAATAACAGGAATCTCAACAAGCGCAATGGAAATGATGATAATGAAAGAAAAGCACCAAATCTGAATCCGTCGAATGGAGTTCATTAGGAATGGAGTATATGAAATGAGATCTTCGCCGTGAATGATGATAGAATGTAGTGGCGAGTTCAACAATGTTAGGGGGTGCAATTCGTAATCTAACGCAAAGGTAAAATGTAAAGATAGCGCTGTTCTAGAATGGTGATTAGTACTTCCAATCGAAGTTATTAGCGATAACTTTGGAATAAAAATCATCACAATCATATTACTTAAAAGTTTTTGGCAAATAAGAGCGTAAATATTCATTTGATTTTGAAAAAATGTCGCAACCTAACCTCACATTTGTTCACCAATAGATACGGTATGTTTTACAATCTTGATTACTTTTACCAGAGGCAATGTTTAGATTCTGTTTTTTTTGCATTATATTGCATAATGCTCGACTACAACTAATAAATATCATAAATTATAAAATTTTAATAATAATCCATGTACTGAAAGCAATGTTCGCGTCATATATTCTAGTTTAATCTACAGTTTGAAGAAGGTATATATATATATATTATATATTATATATATAGGTATATATTATTAATGTAGCTCAAAGATCAATTCGGTCTAACCAGGTATGTTGCCAATGACGCTCTGTGAACTTGAGGTTCAAAATTGATTCCACAATAACCCATAAAACGGTGGCATGGTATACCAATCATTCCGTAGGTGAAGGTTGAATATTAGTGAAACATAAATAACTATGTTGAGTGTTATCTCCAATTAAATAACAGTCACTCCATTGCGATTGGAATCAAGGTAAAGAACACAGGTGTTTTCTCTGTTTTTAGGGTCGAAAGTCTTGAAACTAAGCAGAAAACGCTACAGTGCCAAGCCAAATCAGGACACAAGAGACTCTCCGGCAATCCCAGAGTCGGCTAGCTACTGGGTAATCAAGGGCTTTTCGCGATACAAACACTAACTCAAGAACTTTCACGTTATTCAAACATTTTATTAAAATTCCCTAATTTGTGGCGTTTTCGTGTTGTTCTTTGGGTTCCAATTAAGTGTAAATTTGCTAAGTGTTAACTAATCTACTTCGTACCGGTACATACGGCTGCCGTTTGTTGTTGGATGGACGAATGGCCGACACTTTTCCATAGAAACTTTAAATGGCTTGTGCACAACCAAATTTCTTCCAAATCACTTCAAATTTTGGCAGAATCTGTTTTTCAAAATTTCAAAATTTGCATCAGTCTAATATTGCATGGATTTGAAGTGATTTTCATCAACCGGAAGTCACTATCTAGGATTTCAAAATGGCGTTCGACATCGATTTTTGTCATCTACGTGACAACTCCATAGGTTCATAGATTTCCATCTTTATTTATTATTCTAGAGATTCATTCAGATTTTTCTTCGGGTCCTAATTGAGACTTTAGACTATTGCTTCTTAAACGGAAAAATCTGAAGTACATATATGCATTGGTTTTAAAATTATCATTGTTTGAATTTTACCCGCACAGTCCTTATATAAAAGTGAATTAACGACCAGCAAAACATATGACGAATTCCATCCAGAATTAGTCGAAAATATTTAAAATCGTTCTCGATAGTCTTGGACTTGGATGAAATATTGCACATATTTCCAGTATGGTATAACTAATGTTAAACATAGATAAATCGATCATTTTGACTCAAAAATAACTTTTGAAAATGGTCCATGAGTTTTTGCATGCAGTTTATTTGAAA
This sequence comes from Aedes aegypti, assembly GCF_002204515.2. Lineage (NCBI taxonomy): Eukaryota > Metazoa > Arthropoda > Insecta > Diptera > Culicidae > Aedes > Aedes aegypti. Next base: position 205,312,695 of record NC_035109.1, on the reverse strand, counting down.
AATTCTAGTTTTGTAGAAAAATGTTGTAGGGAACCGTTTGGGCCCCAAGAAAAAAAATATACACTGAAAAATATTTGTATTGTCATCTTAAAAAATTCAAAAATAAAACTAAAATTCTAAACTAATATATAACTTATAGTTATATAGTTAAACTAGCGTTCGAATTCCGAAATAAATGAGGTACCATCAGATAGCACTCCACCTGCAGAACAACTTTACTGAAGACCCATGTGTTGCAATTATCTGGATTTTGAGATAGACCGATTTAAAATTGCGGTCTACTCATTGTTATGCAACTTATATGTACATTTGTTGATTTTACCGCATTATAAAGAGCTATACTGTAAACAAAAACTGTTAAGTACCGTGAGGGACAGAAATCCGTACACTTGACCTAATTATCATTATTTTGCTATTTAAATAGCTAAATATGCAGTATTAAATGGACACATCTAATTACAATAAGTTATAAGTTGCTGGTAATGCCAACTGTATATAAGTAGGCCATGATTTGAAAATTTGAAAAATCAAAACGTAATCGCTTGCCATTGCGCTGTGTGTTTTGTTTGCCTTCTTAGCGATTTGCTAACAAGAGTGGATATAGTTTCCAACAGATTAACAGCGAAATTCCTAATTTTTTGAGCCCACTACTAACACGATGTCTTTCAATAGTAAGTATTTGTTATTCTAATGCAGTATATGCCGTTTCTGACCAGTACAATAACTATTTTTGAAATTTATTGTACTGTACGGATATTGATTCATATTTTCAATTTGAATCTATATCCGTACACAGGAAAAGTTTAACATATTTCATCATGTTCTAGCCAAAACACATGATACAATGAAGCCCAAATATAGCGCTGGGGATTTGGAAAAAGCCGTTGAAGCAGTGCGCAATGGCCAAGCATTCCGGAAAGCTGCGGATGCTTTTGGTATACCGAAGACCACTGTCAGAGATGCTGTTACAAATTAGTACGCCCAAAAAAAGGAGCTCCCACAGTTTTCACAACCAATGAGGAAGCCCGAATTGTGAACTGGATCCTTGCAACGGCCGCAGCAGGATTGCCGGTGGATGAAAAGCAAGTACCGTAATCCGGGGTAACATTGATCAGTTTTTAGAATATTTCATAAATATTCAATCCAAAAATGTAAATGTGAGTTTTATATTTTTAAAACAAGTACTGCCCCCCATACTGCCCATAAATGCATAACAGTCCCACGTGAGTTTTCGTCAATTTTTTGTTAGTTACGGGAAACTTCATTAAATTGTGTGTACTTTCATGGTATTATAAGAAAAAAGTACGTTTGTTCTAGAAATGTGAAAAACAACATCGAACTTGGTCTGTCCCACGTTACTAATAAACGCATGTCAGTCTCGCGACTTGTGTGATAAGGACTCGCGAGCAATTGTGTTAATAAGGAAGTCAAGGAAGGGAAATATATTTACCCACAATTCGTCCCCTTAATGCTACAACTTTTTAGAGTTCAATTTGTCGAAACATAAATCCTAATTAAATCTTGCAGATATTCACAGATCATAAGCGTGTGATTTTTTCTTGTACTTGTAGCGATGCCGCCGTCTTTGAACATCCACTTGTTTCACGCTCTGGCAAATATAGCTGGTTTGCTCTCGTGAATCCAATGCCCAGAGCACCGTGTTGAGACGAATACGGTGGTCCTTCGAGAAGTTAAGCCCGCAGTTTATTATACACCCGGTGACGGTGTATCTCGCTTTCAATTCTTTTTTTTGTTCTCTTGCGTTTTTGGCAAGTTCATCAATGGCCGTATAACTTCCGTCTGAGTCCATTTCATCAGTCCCCACCGCATATTCGGTGTCCTCTAAAGATTTCAAATAGCTTACCCAATGTTCAGGGTACGCCTTCGGTGGAAACTGAAAGGTGTCGTCGCCACCAGCATTGCAGTCACAGCCGTCCTTATTGTTGAAGCCAGCGCAGTTGTCTTCTGAGCCCACGTCATTGTCCAACGGGTCGCCATCGGCCAATATCCTGCACTCATCCTCGGAACTAGCAGAAGTACCACAACTTTTCAAATAATCTAGAGCAAACATTTCCGCGACTTTTAATGTGGACACTAAACTGTCAAAACAACAATAATTCACATGTGAAGACCGATGCATCATAGTAAGCACTGATACCGTTATGCGTTTATTCTCGTACATTCAAGAGGAAATAAACGCATATCAGTCACGCGTACATTTTCTCGCAAATTAACTAATTATTTGAGAAAATTAATAAATAAAATGTATGTAATACTGTAATCAATAGTTCATTGCACCATTTGAGTGCAAATTTGGGTGCGAAAACATCGTTTTTTCAACTTAATTGGAGTAAATAGAGCAAAAAAGTGTTCACGACTTCTATCGCGTTTTTCTTAGGTGCGTTGTTTTGCTAGTGGGACTGGTATGCATTTATGGGCAGCATAGCTCGTGATTTTATACTGTATTTTGTTTTTTGAAAGATTTTAGCTTGTTTACAAAAATGTTTTATGTGATTTTTTCATTAATAGTGTGAATGTGATTTATTCATGAATAGCATTCGAACCATCATGATATTTATAACATTTATTTTGAATTGAGCTAGAAATCATCAAAAGAAACTTTTGCCGCACTTGACGAATGCTAAAATCGTTAAAAAGCAAAGAAAACAGTAAGAAATTAACTATGGAAATGCTTATTAGAACACTAAGTTGGCGGTGTTCCAGTTGGGAAAAAATCCAGAGAGAAGACGAGAAATGAGTTGAACTCAATTTTACCCCGAAATGGAAAAATGGGCTTACGTTATTAATGAATATGCACATATCACATAAAATGAAGGGTGCTTTTCAATCAACTTTACTAAATCTATCAAAATAATAACCATATTGGTCACCAAGGCCAATGAAACAAAATAAATAACATAAATAATTTGCAATAAGGTAGCTAAATCAATCACCATACGTTAACGATGACCCAGATTCATCGCCAGTCAAAATAATAAATTTTACTTTTATTGTCACTCTATCATAACCAGTATTCAAAAAAGTCTGCAATCCCCTTGAAGACCGGCTACATGGTTACTTACCGCCACCAAACAGTTCCACCGATATGATGTGATGACACATTCGTATATCTCTGTGGCTCACTAAGCGCTCGATGTGCGCCGTGTTTACTCTAAGTAAAAGCCAAACCGAATTCCGAATCTCATACCCGTTTGGGGTGTTGGTACCCTAGACGATATCTGCTGCAGACTTCTTTCACTCTCGTTGCATCTGTCGTCTGGCAGTTGGTCCCAGACATCCATTGAAGAAATAGGTGAAAATTGGTTGCAACATTGATTAGTATCATTTGCTAGTTTAAAACAGTTCAGTTAGTTTTTGATTGGCAGTTTAGTTTTTATCATAGTGAGTTACAGGATAAACGTTGATAATGGGCCACAGGTAATCATCATTCTACACTCCGCATCCATTACATATCAATCAGCCGAACAACATAAACCCCGACGGCAGTTCAGTGACTTGCAAGGGTGGGAAGTGACGAACCCCAATAACAGCCGAAGTTTGTGAAGTCCCCCGTTCGAAACCAATATGCATTATATGCAAGAATTTGTTGCTTGCATTAAAATGTGATTATTCAATCCTAGTGAACCAATGAAAAATCCAGGAATCGCTTAAATTAAGGGGCACCTCATGCTCTCATCTTTTATGCAGATTTGAATCAAAAACGTTCAGTACAGGTTGATTGTAGCATTCTACCATTGAATTTTTACGTATTTAAGATAATTATAAATAACATTTGGTACGTTATATCTTGATATTAGAAAACACTATTTCGAAAAAGATATTTGTTTTAACATCTTAAGAATAAGATCTCGTAGAAAGATGGTCCATACTTGAGGACGCCTATGCTACTAGTCACGAAATTGCGCTACGTTTAGTAAACGGTAAACACTGGAATCTTCCTTATAGCATCGCTTATAGTATGCCTCACCACCTCGCTGCTACGAGACGAACCGTTCCAATCTTCCACTTCAAACGCACTGTGGGCAGAAACCTAGTTTGTTTGGTCAAAATCCCTCTAGCACTCGGGGCATGAGTCTTAGCGGTTTGATGTCATTTAGAGTTTTATTTTATTCATATTTATTCAGTACCTAGATAGCTTAAACCTTATATAGATCTGTCTGTAGATCACAATACAATGATAACAACTATAAGTCACTCCCACTGAACTCTTTCTGAAATGAAATTCAATCAAAAATCTAATAAATGCGTTTTAATTGTTTTAGGAGATGATGAGTGCCATCACGTATCATCGTATTGTGGCATTTAGAAAAGATACTTTTATAGAACGTTGAAACCAGTGCCTGTTTTGTACAGAGTTGCTCGCTGTCACTATCAACGCTTGAAATTTGCTGATTTGTACAGGCCGACTGTGATACAATTCGGATCAATCTATATCACATCAGACATTTGTTCCAATATTTCAACATTGGTTATTCTATGTAACTCATTAGTACTATACCAGGGAGGAAGCTTCAGAATCATTTTCAAAATTTTATTTTGAATCTTCTGCAGAGCTTTTTTCCTGTTATTACAACAGTTAGTCCATATTGATACAGCATACAACATGGCTGGCCTGAAAAATTGAAATTCAAAAACATTGTTCTTAAGGCGAAATAGGCCGTCATTGAAATGTGTACGCGTCGTTGATGATTGTTGCTCATTCATCTCACAATTTCGAATCAAAGAAAACCAGTTGGTTTTGCCGGTTTTGCACTGACACAGCTGAAAAAGTATCAGCATACTTTATGCATGTTTGCGGGTACAGTGTTACTTTTCCAAATCAATATAAACTATCAAGACTGAATTATATCACTTTGAAATTGCAAGCGGCAAAGTCATCATTGCTCCCAAAACGAATGACGGTCTACTTAGCCTTAAGACAATGTTCTGATTTTCTGTTAAAGAGTGGCGAAAGACGTTCAATATATTTCTCACAGCTGGCTTGAATGCCTTTAATGTGATTTTTGAAAGTTATTTTTTTATCTAGCTTGAGTTCTAGATACATTAATTCATCCGACCAATTTATTGGAACCCTCTCATCGTAAGAACAAGTTTACTGATAGAGGAAAGCAAACTGATTGGACGATAACAACAATTTTCTGCAAAATTTTTGTCTGGTTTTAACCTTAGCATTTTTCCATTCGTCAGGAAAATATGCCAACTGAAAAAAAAAGTTAAATATATCGACTATTTACTATTTACTATTTATTGGACGACATCAACAGGCAAAACAGGTCCCAATGATGTATAACTTATGTATATCTTATTCTAGTTTAACAAATATGAAGCAGTTACTAACAAAATTTAAATCAACGATAAAAATACAACAACATAAAACAACATTATTCGTCAAGAAATGAAAGAAACACGGTTTTAAACTTTCTCCGGATCGTTTGTCGGGAGAGGTGAAAGTCGAAAACAGAAGCGACCCTGTTAAACACTCGTTTGATGCCTATGTAGGCGCTCTGTTGTCCAAAGTTTGTTCTCCGGAAAGGAAGTCGAAGCATCGTATTGTTTCGTAATAGTCTTGGAAATTCCATCATCGCCAGGGGCTTTCATATTTTTTATTTTTTTTTAATAATAGTTCTCACTTTTTCCAAGAAATTTTCGAAAACGATCTCTTGATTAAGAATGTTTTCGAAATCCTGAATTGATCCTGAAACTTGATTTTCAATTGGACTAGTAAGTCCTAAATTAAAATAGTGCGCTCTTTCAAAGTGCATAGCAAGTTTTTGGTCTTATTCGCAATTAATTAATGATTTGTTGTCCTTTCTCAATGCCGGAATCGTCTTCAAAGGTTTTTTTCAAAATTTAGATGATTTCCAAAAGGGCTTAAAGCCAGGGTCACCTTGCGAAATTTTAATTTCTTAATTGTGAAAATCGTTAAGATTATCGTCTATAATCACGGATTCAAATTTTACTTCACATTTTTGTTTTGTTAGGGGACGGACCTGGTGTAGTGGTTAGAACACACGTTTCTCACGCCGAGGACTTGGGATCGAATCCCATCCCCGAGATAGTCACAAAAAAAAAATAGTGACGTCTTCCTTCAGAAGGGAAGTAAAGCCGTTGGTCCCGAGATGAACTAGCCCAGGGCTAAAAATCTCGTTAATAAAGATAGAAAAAAAAAACACATTTTTGTATTGCAATGTCCCTGGCTTCAACAATGGAATTTGTGAAAGTTTCAAGAGCACTGTCAATATCAAGATGACTAGAGTCGGTTAAGACCAAATAAATCGTAGATGGGTTTCAAGAAGAGAAAAAACATGTAGGGCAATCAGGGTATTGAATTAAGAAATATCCTGAAGAGCACTCATCAAATAAAATTCTGCTGTTGGAATTACTTTGCAAATTATTCCATAAGCAATGTTTGGCATTAAAGTCACCAACGACAGAAGATTTTGACTTATTGCGAGTCAATTTTTGCAAGTCAGTTTGGAGCAAATTAACTTGCTGCTCAGAGCATTGAAAAGGCAAAACTTCCATGTTTGTTTCAAAAGATCTAAGGTGCACAGCCAAAGAAAACAAGCAATTTTCATCAAGCCTGACTTGATTGTCGTTTGCAAGCTGGAGATATCTTGCAGTTGGAAATAAAAAGTTATTTTATATCTGTGCCTCCCTGGGGCCCACATTTTCTCGATTCCTAGGGCATAGAGTATCTTCGTACCTGCCACACGATATACACATGCAAAAAATGGTCAATCGGCAAAGAAAGCACTCAGTTAATAACTGTGGATGTACTCATAAGAATACTAATCTGAGAAGCAGGCTTTGTCCCAGTTGAGAAGTTACGCCAGAAAGAAGAAGAAGATCTGTGCCTCCCTCCCAGGTTTTGACCAACCCGAGTAGGCTTCTACCCTATAGTGTGGCAATACGCTGCATCTGCACGGCCTGCTTACCTACTGAACGTATTATTTAAGCATTTAGTTACTGCCGATCACCGCGTCACGTTTTCCGCACAAATGGATTCGTCCGATCCTCCAACTTGCATGCAACTAACATTGATTGGCAACTCCTACCACACTGCATACAGTATTGGACAGTACATTTGTAACTTTTTTTTATTTTTATTTTACATACATACTTTAGACGTTTAGATCTCAGTTATTTATGGATCTATTTGAATGAAATTGACAAAGTTCTTAAGACAGAACGGCAATAACAATTTGACTAAAGTTAATTTTATGACGATTTGTGATCATCGAAAAAACATTTAAAAAAAATGAAGTTTATTATTGTACCATTTACAAAGTTTAAAATTAGAAGAGATAAACAAGATTGCTAAATGTAGTGTTTATTTAAAGCTTTCATATTTTTAAGATATGTAGTTTATAATTTCCTGTTAAAATTTTAACTTTAGTTAAATTGTGATTATTTTTGAAATCGTGAAAGAAAAAATCAATCAACAATGTATTTTGAAATACTAGTGTATTCTGACGTGCTGTGAAAATTTCTTCCCAATCAGTCGCATTTGATCGTCAGTCAAAAAGTTGCAAACGTATTGTCCAATACCGTATGTGACGAGGAGTAGGAGTCCGCGTGCACACGAGAACACAAATAGTAGTAGGTTAGGTACCTAGAGATCGTTACCCCGTCGTTGCACCGAGCATCCAGCAAACAGCGAGTTAAACGGGTTCAAGCATGTGTGGCAAAGTTGGCGGCAAAACTAACCAGCAGATAAGGTGGAAATGTTTTCTTCTTTCACTTTCATTACGTATGGTGACGCGAAACGTGCAGGCAACCCACTTACGATGGTCGCGAGTGAAGTAATAAGGACCAATTGGGTTTGTGACGCTCCTCGATAAGTGTGTCAAGAACGTAAAAGTGCTCAGTGCTGATCCCGACGATTGGGATTTTTTTTTGTGATTTAAGTTTATATTTGTGGTTCATATGATATCTCCAGCTATTGTAGGAAAAATGGGACTGAGGTATATTATGAAATACAGTAGTTTCTCGATTATGATTCGTACACTAAAATTTTCGAGTGATTTTATTATATCATAGAAAAAAGATACCATAAAATGTTTTTTTCTTTCCATACAGTTTTCCTTGGATTCTGTCAATGAAAAGGTCAATTAAAATGTATGAAAGTCATACACGCACGATGGCATTATCTAATCGAATGAAAAACCGTGGTGAATTCGAGCGTGATATGAATAAGCAAACTAATATTGAACAGTGATAAAATCGAAAAATTACTGTACCCTTAGGTTTAGATAATAATAAATGTAAATGTGCGACCGTTCATTGGGAATTTTAATGATTCCTTATTGGCACTTAAGATTAACTTGGGCAGTATTTTTTAATCTACTGAGCTAATATTTGGCTACAATAGAGCCATTTTATGCAAAGTACCAAAGTATCAGACAATAATTCGTCCGAAGAAAACTTCCCGTATCATTCAAGCGCCCAAAATTCTGCTGTTCAAATCATGTCATGTGAATGCGATCAGAGACCTTGCCTCGCCAATACTAACGTTCACGAAAGCATAGCAAAGCCATGCTGATGGTGTCTAGGTTCAATGCCCGATCAGTCCAGGAACTTTCGCAAAAAAAAATTCTTGACTTTTGCAAAAATGGCAAATATGCAAAGAAAAAAAAAGCTTTCATTTAATAACTGTGGAAGTGCTTTCAGGCTCTGTCTCAAAGGAGACTTAATGCCAAAAAGAAGAAGAAAAAAAATGATTTTTAAAAATGATGATACAAAATTTGTATATAGGGATGGTACACAAATTATGTCACGCTAAATTTCAACGTTTTCGACCCCCCCCCCCCTTTTGTTACACTTTTTGTATGAGTTCTACGAAAATTTTGTAAGACTTGTCACGCTTGGCTTGACCACCTTCCCTCCCTTGGAGCGTGACGTAATTTGTGCATGACCCCATAGGTATTCGTTTCTATGCGCAAAATGTAATCTAATGCGAAATCTGAAGTACTTAGATCCATACATGGACAAAATTTGTAAGGTTCCAATACAAATACTATATAATATGCTTAAATATCCCAGACACCTTCAGCATTGCTTTGCTTTGTAGCCATGGATTCTAATCTTTCGGCTAAGGAAGGGCCCATTCTCAAATAAGAACCGTGACAAACTTAATTTGTAAAATTATGAAGACCCTGGCCAAATTAGGTGTTTATAAGTTAAAACTATAAAGAAGATTTTTTTCTTTTATTTGAAAGATCATTTTTGACAAATAAATTAATATAGCTCTCTCATTTAAATGTGTTCTGCTAAACACAATATGTTCATTGCTAATTTTCTGTGTAACGATGTATAATCTACTATGGCTACAATTGACGCTATAGCCAGAACCGGTGCTTCTACCCTAGTTGGAAAAGGTTGCAACAATGTTGCCCCCTGTGTTTGCCATGATAATTTTTCGTGAGATTGTGTTTAAATCCATAAAACTTAGGACCAAGGTGTACTATATTGAGAAGAAGATATATTCCGAAAGCTGACAGCTACTTGACGACGTCATTCCTATCAACCTCGAACAAATTTGCGAAAAAAAATGAGCTAGTGGTCCAGCAAGTATATGGTTCAATAGGAGTGACATCATATGTTTACAATCAAACTTGATATTTACATCAGTAAAGAGCCTGCCTTGTTAGTTTGTATGCCGTGCTTAGGACGAACGATTGTGAGCGCGCTTGCTTTGTTTTGCGTTTGTTCCAGACAATTTTAATAGCTAATTCGTGCTCATAACATGGAAGTCTTTTTTTTTAATAAGACAGTTTACACCGTCTTCAGCACATAGACTGCACAGACTGAACGATCACTAACATTAGGCACCGGACAACACGTAACACCCAGTAGCCCAGTGATGATGTTTTAGTTTGACGAAAAGTTTCCACTGACTGGAGCGGGAATCGAACCCACACCCCGTGGCACAATACACCTAGACGACTGACGCCGCTAACCGCAAGGCCACGAAGCCCAGTTTTATTCAAGATTGACATAGATTACTTAGGACCACATAGGGAAATCGTCTAGATTAGCGTTGGGCAAATTTGACCTGAACATCGATGTTACTGAATCGATTCAAATTCGAATTCAAATGTCGAATCGATTCACCGATTTGATCGAATCATTCGAATTCAAATTCCATATCATGAATCGATTCGATTTGCAAGCTGATATGAAAATTTACAAAACATGATCCCAAAATAAGACCAAAAGCAATTGCATATGTTTTTAAAATTCCTTTAATTGAATTACGTTGGAGATTGAAGATTATATATTTACCACTCCATGTTTGATTCAAAATTAGGTTTATAGTTCATCAACTCAATAAATTCTATTAAATTTCATTCTTTTGAATCGACATAAAATATCGAATGAAGAAAATCGATTCACTCGATTTTGAGTTCTCCTAACATCGATTCAAAAAATCGATTAATCGGAACGAAAAAATCGATTTTTGGAACATCGATTCAAAATCGCCCATCGCTAGTCTAGATGCAAGTGAAAGTTCGTGAGATTTTTTTTATTGTTGTTATTTTTAGCTTTTCTATGAGCACTTCCACAGTTATTAACTGAGAGCTTTTTTTGCCATTCGACCAAAAGGCTCACTACACTTTTTTATTTTATGGAAGGGATTATTAGAGTATGTTTAAGAAAAAATACAACTAATTGAACTTTAACACTTCACTTCGCTTTTGCGAAAGAAAACATAAAATACTAAAAGTCACTAGTAAGGCGAGCAAATACCTTCAATCTCTAATATGTTGCTTATCTTGACAGATAGGCCTATTTCGTCTGCGACTTACAGACTTCTGCTATATGCTCGACTTGAAGACGACATCGCTTGGATCAATTATTTATACAAGGAAAATGTGTAGGTATGCTAGAACTGGATTCTGCCTGTAATCGTATAAGGGGCTCATCTTTTTTATAATTGTATAATCAAATGAAAGGATTGTCCAAAATTACGAGTTCCTGCTTGTTTGGTAGGTGATCGATTATGGTGATGATCGATACACAAACTGTGTGCGTAGGTTAGGTATAAGTTCAAGAGTACCAATTTCCTTGATCTTTGTTTAGTAATTTATTGTTGTTTTGTTTGAAAATTTCTATGCTTCTATGACGTAGCGCAAGCTTCCAAGGATTTGAAATATTTTTTTTGTTTAGGAAATTATGTTCATTGTAAATACGTTCTGCAAGTTTTGATTTAAAATGGTGTACTAGTCCTTTTTCTGTTGCTTTGTGTGCTTTAGTAACTTTTGCTACGTGTGTGTATTGAGAGTGCGTTTTGTTTGTCCTATGTCAATTTTGGTACAGTGGTCGCATGTAATTTTGTGAACGCCTGATTTACATAAACTGTCAATTCGGTCTTTTGTTTAACCTGGGAGAGTTTGAAGTGGGTTGTTCTTTTGTCAACGAGTTGTTGTATTGTTTGTCTTGTGTAACCTTTTAATTAACCTGTTTCAAAAATGTAGTCAAATTCCTTTCTTCTACCAGTTTCGCTGAGGGATTGTCAGCATCCGATGTTTCATGTGATTGAAAGAAGACATTTTGTGTTGGAGCGAGTGATTTGATGTGTTTGGAATAATACGTTGAGTGTTTGTTGGTTTTCTATAGATTTCAAATGTGAGTGATGATTGGTTGTTTACAATAAGTAAGTCCAAGAACGGCAATTTGTTATCATGTTCAACTTCGTAAGTGAATTCAATGTTTTGTGAGCGTTATTAATTGTTTCTAAAGTTTGGGGTATGTTTTTTTAACAATATTGAAGCCTCTCAAGGTATCTCCACCAGATTCCTAAACGTTTGTCTAAATTTGACATATAAATCTCATTTGAAAATGGAGAAAGAGGGTTTGGGGCTCAATTTAACTGTATAAGTTTCATCTCTAAAAGAAGAGTAGTCATTATCTTGATCTATGTTTAGTAATTTATTGTTGTTTTGTTTGAAAATTTCTATGTTTACTACTACTCCAAGAATTGAAGGACTTCCTAAAGTTCATAAATCTGGTAATGAAATGCGTGAGATTGTTTCAGCTTTTGGATCACCTACCCACAAGATTGCAAAGTATTCAGTCCAGAAATTCCAAAATATACCAAAAGAGTTCCATAGTTCTTCTTTCTGGCATTACGTCCCCACTGGGACAGAGCCTGCTTCTCAGCTTAGTGTTCTTATGAGCACTTCCACAGTTATTAGCTGAGAGCTTTCTTTGCCGATTGTCCATTTTTGCATGTGTATATCGTGTGGCAGGTACGAAGATACTCTCTATGCCCTGGGAAGTCGAGAAAATTTCCAACCCGAAAAGATCCTCGACTGGTGGGATTCGAACCCACGACCCTCAGCTTGGTCTTGCGCAGCTATTCGCGCGTTTACCGCTACGGCTATCTGGGCATAGAACATCCAGAAGTGAATTGCTGTGCGAAAATGAAGTTGGTTTAGCACACAGGAATTAGTTTCTTCTCTGCATTTTGTCACCGAAGTTGCGAGAAAAACTTGTTTCAATTAGATATCTTCTATAAATAATGTTATAAGATAGCTTTGTAGCTGACTAACGACAAATATCTGGCCTTAATTTCTGCTGAAAGAGTCGATGTTAAAACCAATGTTGAAACATTGTAATATGTTGTTAATAAAATCTTAAATTTGTTTTACCAAATTAGGATGATAGTGTTGTCTAATAACACAGAACACCTAGATATGAGAAATGAATGTAATGTTTGGAATAATACTAATAAAGAATTAAAAAAAAGTCTATGTCGAAGTACCTTCCGCAATCGCAACAAAATCTGAAAACCACATAGTGTTTTCTGAAGTTTTCAATATCTCTTAACGTACACATTTAAAATAATTTCATATTGGCCGACGCAATTTTTGGTTATGTATTGTGTATTTCTTTCATAAATTCGAAAGTGCGAATAAAAGTGCGGTACATCTTGAATCATGTTGGTGTCTTCACCGCACTTATTCTTTGATTTACAAAGAATAAGTCCGGTGAAAACACCGACTCGATTTTAATCAAAAGCGAAATTTTATTAACGTTTCCGCTCTTGTAAAAACTTCTGCGATAGTCCAGTGATGAAACAAATGCGTAATATCAATTATGGGATTCGATCGATAAAAATACCAAGCAATCCGTTTTAAGTAAAAAAAAAACAATATGAAGCAACTCAATTTCCACAGTATAAGGAGACGTTCGTGCGCGGCTCTCACTCGTTAGACCAGAATATAGCATATATGAAATTGCACACTAGAGTGATGCAATTTTTGAAATATTTGCTCCCCTATGCTTAAACGACTTATATTATAGTATATAGCATCATTGGCGTAGCTAGGATTTATTTCTGGAGGGGGCCTAGGGGGGGCCTAGCATATACCTGTTTTACAGATGTATTATTATCATTATTATCTCTATTAGGGAGATTTTCAGCCCACGGCTGGTTCATCTCCAATTCACAATTTACATTTTTCCTACGGAAATTTCTTTATGAATTATTTTCATAAATTTCAATGCATTTATTAAGAACTCTTTTACCAGTTTTCACGAAGATCGTCCTAGGCTTTCCACAGAAAATCATTCCCAGACTTTCTGATCTAACCAGGAAAATTCTCAAAGAATCTGTATCGAATAGCTTAAACAATCTCTTGAAGAATTCGGCCATTAGAATTCTTTTAATCATTTCTTCTGGAAGGTCCTCTTACTCGTCTTCAGCCATTTAGCCGCCAAACTGTAACTTAACACTAGACAACGAACAAGCATGCTCCAGTAGCACAGCCGAGGAACATTCCTGACGAAAAGTTTCAAGGCTGAAGCGGGAATCGAACCCACACCCCATGACAGAATGCGCTTGAATGCCTGAAGACACCAACCGCACGGCCACGAGGCTCACAATAATGAACTGTTAGTTTAAAGTGTCCTCCAGTTGCTCATTAATAATTTGTTTAGGATGTTAATCAATTACTAAGTATTTCTCCAAAAAATAGTACAGAAAAATCACCAAAAATGTCTTCAATATTACCAAGCAAGGATTCATTCGACGAATTCCTCTGAACATTTCGGATTTAAAGCTTTACAGTACTGTTTGAAAAAATCACAACAAAAATTATCCAGACTTCCCGCAAAAAAATCATCTGGGTATAACTCTAAATATTCCTGGTAATATTCTACAAAAATGTCATGATAAATTAAAAAGAATTCAATTGGGAAATTGTTATTCTCATGATTTCTCAAAGAAGTTCTCCGCAGATCTATCCGGAAGAAAGAACTGTTAAAAATGAGTCTCTGAAGAAGGTCCCAAACGGACCGAAACGTTGGATAAAATAAAATAACAGTTTTTTTTAATTTTGTCAAGACTGAAAAGCCAATCTATCATCAACGCAGAACTACCTGCATTTTTTATATTTCTCTAAAATCAAGGAGCAAAATCCCCCATTCCTTCAAAACTTCCTCGGCATTTTTGTTTTATTTTCTTTGCTTTGCTTAACTAAGAAATGTTTAAAAAAATCTAACATTCTTATAAAGTTCCTAGCGGAAACAGTTGAACTGTTCTATCAAAAACTTTTCCACGAAAATACTCAAAGATTTCCCGAGTTCAGGGATGTCTTAGAGAATTAAATTATTGATTCCCTAAGATTCTCCCAAACAAAATACCAGAGATTCATCTAAGTATTTTCCAGAGATTTTTCTTCAAACCGCACAAACGAAATTCCCAAAAGAAAATCCTCTAAAAATTCTTGAATGAATTTTTTTGAAGAAATTTTTTATCGATGTACTAAGATTTTGCAATTCATTCTTGAACTTCTCAAAAAAAATCTCCAGAAATTCCATCGAGTATTATTTCAGGTTCTAGAAATAATTCCATTTTTTTTATTGATAATCTCATGATTCTTTCATACATAACATTTAAAAATTTATCCACTCTCCATATTTTGCATGAGCATGAGCATGAGCATGATTGACCGCCCGCAGATGCTACTCCGTTATTGCAAGAACAGCTGTAGGGGGGCATGTCAACTCTAATATCACGTAGTTCAAATCTATTTTTTATTGTTAAACTCAGGATAAGAATAAATTGAGTACTAATTGAGGGTTGTTTAAATATTACAGTTAAAAATGTTTAGTAAAAAAAATTAGAAAAATGTCTTTAACTCACCAACGCGACAAATGTGAAATATTATAAGAATGTAAGGCTGGAAAACAAGGTTTGACTCCCAATAAATACAAAACATATTGATTTTTCCGCACAGTATTGATGATTTTCAATTGTTTAATATAGCTGTGAGGAAATTTCTTCTAAAAAGTCCTTTTGACATTAAGTTTTACATATATAAAAACAGCATGTCTTATGGGGCAAGAGGGACACCGCAATTTTCTCATATAAAATCAAATGAACTTTTATTTTTCTTGTTTAATATTGCATAAAATCAATGTTTCCTACTAAATAACATCAAAATAAACCATTTTGGGCATTCAAAATGGTTTTTGAAATTTTTTACTATTATTGTTACAGTCAAATAAGATGAGAACTAAATTAATTTCGTAAAATTACTTTTTAACTATAAGTCAACTTTTATCTTTACTAACTCTAGAATTTATCGTTTAGGCGGGGAAATAATAATATACAAAATTTGTGGAATTTTGCTCTGGTGGTCTTCTTGCCCAATACGAGTGGCACTCTTGCCCCGTGCCTCGTTTAAAAACCTCATAAGAAGGGACATTTTCAAAAATATCAAATCATCATGTGTTTCTTGTATTTTTTAAATCTATCGATAACATCATTTAGAACAAGAGGTGAGCTTGCCCCTACACTGGAATAATCTTCAAAAATTGTGCTAATCAACCATGATTTGAACCTATATATCTTAAGGTGTCCTTCTTGCCCCCAGCCTCCCTACTTACACAGGGAACCAACAGACGCTACTCGGGATCAGTAGCATCCTCAATGTGTAAGTACTGGTGCTCTCATTATTATAACAAACAATAACGGCGCCGGCTGCGTCCGAATGCAGGTCAATTTAGGGATGGGTGGGAAATGTTGACGTGTTACTTGCTTTATGGAAGCCGAGGAGTCCTCTGCACTTCCACAAGTAAACACTGGGAGTTTGAATATGGGGGAGGGGTTCGTTTTGGTAAACGATAAATATATAATTTGAAATGAATGCTTCTAACCGGATTCGCGATATTACTCGATAAACGAATTGAACGCCGAACAAGTGTTCGTCACACGCCCTCATAGGAGCAAGCGACAAGATCAAAGGATCATACACTACTAACGCGTTCCGCGACACGCGATACTATTCCACCGTGCCTCGTTGCCGTTTTTTTAAAGAACTAGCGGACCGATTCACTTTTTCACTTTTTCCACCGACGCGCGACATGTTCGATCCTGCCCTCATCACCCACTCCCGAAGAAGCAAGCGTCAAGGTCGAAGGATCAAACAGAACTCTTTATCCACTCTCCATATTTTGGTTCAAAAACTACTCCCTGAATATCTCAATACTTTTAGGAATTGCTTTACAAATGCCTTTAGGAATCAGATAATATGTACCGTAAATTCGGGTGAAATTGATCATCGTGTCATACGATTTTATTTCTTACTATTAGAGCACAAAAATCAATGCAACCTATAGTAAATGAACGTCATTTGTCTTAACTACCGTCGTTGGGGGTGACAATGGGTCAAAAAGGGATGTGTACGAATTATTTATTGAATAACTATCGCAATTTAACTCCAATAAACTTCAAATTTGGTGTGTATGTACTTTGATGGTACATAAACAACTGTTCAAAACATTAAAGAAAAATATTTATTCACAGCGGCACCACAAGTGAATGAAAAATGACCCAATCTCACCCCATAGAGGGGGTGACATTGGGTCACTGTAATTGAAATAACTTGTTTTTGATAATATGGTTGCAAAACCATTCATAGCTGAAGAATATTGATGAAATACGATGCAAACAAGATGAAAAGATATATAAGATGTTTCACAAGTATGATAAACCCACGATTATACCAAAAAATTGAAGAGCTATGAGAAAAAATATGTAAACACAGCATTCATCGTTAAGTTTACATAAATTTTCTATTTTTTTTTTCCTCGAATTGTCTTCAAAGTCTCATCCCCATTGCCATGAAGCCTATTCAGTTTCCCCAAAGGTTCTTCGCAAATAGTTAAATTTCGGAGCGACATTCCACGATCAATACATTTCAGGCAGATGTTGGCGTCATAATCACGATATTTCAGTGTTCCAACTCATTTGTACTTTCAGGAGATGTTTCTATAACATGAAAACACTGATAAATAATGAATTTAAAAAAAAAAAAAAACAATCCATTTGATAAAATTTTACGATGTTGCTGCGCACGAAACACAGTTGCTGGATTAAGAAGTTGTCAAAATGCGTTGCATTGTTATTCAATGTACGGAATCCTCAAGTAGACTAGTTTGATGTTTCAGAGATGCTGCATTTAGAAAGAATAAACACATCTTAATGAAAAAGAGAACTACCGGCACCGTAAAATGTCAAAAAAGTGGACTTGCAATTTCATTTACTGTCGTTCTTGCTTGACCCAATCTCACCCCCATTTTTGATGTTTTAGACACCGTACCGAAAAAAATTAAATTTTTTGTTGAAAAATCAAATAGATTCCGGAAAATACGTGTGAAGTGTAATGAAAAGACTTTAAACCTTCTACTAATACAACGGTAGAGGTTAAAGTACATGCGTGATACTTTTCACAGGAGTAATTTAATGTTGTAAATTTTATCTAATTTCAACATACAAGTTTATTTAAATAGTAAACAAAAACTACTATTTCTAAAAATGTATATTGTGATGAATTATGTGTAATAATATGTTCCCTTACATATGAATTATTAATTTTAGTAATATCACCGTTATTAGCTGAAATATTTCAATAATCATATTTTTCCGTTTTGACCCAATCTCACCCCCCAGACTCATTGTCACCCCCATCGACGGTATTGTAAAATTGTATGTTGTGAAGTTTTTTGTGTTAAATAATGTTAATTTGTACGGAAATAATGTAAAATTCCATAATCCGTCATCGGTGTGGTATTGGCAGATCTCTATAAACTTATAGTTTTTAACAAGGATTTGTACATGGTGTCAACCTGAAAGTTTGTAAGGATGTTTGAAATATATCCCCAAAGCACATTTTAGTATCGAAAATCGTACGAATTTGCTAATTTTGTTGAAGTAATTGAATTTTTGATAGATATCAGAAACATCCTTCGAAAATTGCTTACATTTAGGCGTTTTCTGTTGCATTATTAAAATTTAATTGCTTATTATTTCCATAAATCTTTCATTGTTAAGAATTTGGCAAGTATATTTGAATTCAGGGAGCCAAAATTAAGTAAGTAAAGTTGTTTTCAAAAGTAACAATAATCGTTTTGACAAGTGATCAATTTCACCCCGAAAAGGGATCCCTTGATTTTTTATTCTAAAGACGATTTCTACCACTAAATTTACATTTGTATTAAAATTTCGTTATATGAGCCAATCAGGCTCACCGTCGTACTTGTTTTCCTGCATTCAGTTGTTTGCAATTGGCAACATTATAGAAAACTGACATGGAAAACAAAGAAAAATGATCAATTTCACCCGAAATTACGGTATCAGATTTCTAGAGAAACACATACAAAAATGGTTTGAAATAACTTTGTAGGTATTTTTTTTTTAAGAATCTGACATTTAATTTGGAAAAATTTACTACATTCCTGTCATAAAATTCATAATCGTCTTTTAAAATAAAAAAGTTATAGGTATTAAAACGCATGGAAGTTTTACTGAAAGTAAAATAAAATAAAAAACATAGATAATATGTTATATGAACTCCGAAGTGTCATGATACTATATTGTGAACATATTGATGAAGGAAAAACCAATTTTTTCCTACCTTTAGAAATATCAAACAAACTAACTTGAATAGTCTATTATCGATTATTTTGAAGTACAGTAGAAGTTGAACGTGGTAATATCGCCGGTATTTTTAAGAACATTACCAAAGATATATTGTGTATTACTTTGAAAATTTGGTGAGGAATTCCTGACGAACTTTCAGAAATCAGGAACCATACGTTTAAGAATTCTGTAATTTTTCAACACTACAATTTACCTTTTTTAAGATTCCATCAGAATCATCTTTAGAAATTATCCTTGAAATCTATCCTTCCTTGACTTCTGGTTTTCTAGAATTCTGCCAGAAAGCCTCTAGAAATTCCGGCCTCGTATCGCACAAAAATATAGGAATTCGGACAATAATTGGTAAAATTATTTCTAAGGAAGTGTTTTAGGGAATATTAATAAAAATTTCTTTATGAATATCTTAAAATATCCTTTCCACCTTCCCAGTTATTTTGTTACACGTTTCTCTACAAATTCCTTTTCCGCCATGGTAACTTTGGTAGCAAAAGTTTTTCTGGGGTATTTCAACAAATTTCTTTTGAAGATTCGAGGGCAAGAGATGTTTCAAAAACAATTTTCTTTCCAATTAATGAATCAACCGGGGATTTGAGGCAAAATTTTTAGAAAAAAAAAGCAAAGAAGAATTTGACGCAACTTGTGATGTATTTTGGAAACATTTATTGAGTACCATTGATAAGCGACGCAGAAGAATTTGTAAGAAAATTTTTGGAAAAAATATTGAAGGAAGTTCACAGAAGAATTTCTAGTAGAACTTTCAGTGAAATATCCCAGCATTAGATCTGACAGAAGTTACATTTTTTTTTGGCATACCCGGTAACGTATTCCGAAACCAACTTGCTAATAAAAAGTAGACATAGAAGGAATGGATGTCCACCAGGATAAATTCTCTTTGAAGGTATGAACAAGTTCCACAATATTATTTGACTAATTTCCATGAGATTTGCGAAAGTTCTGAAGCTTCCCTTCAATATTCCTTAAGGAATTTGATAATACTAAAATTCTATGAACAATATAAAGAAGTTATTTGAAAAAAAAATTGCTACAAATCTGTTGCAAATTAATCTAAAAATTTATGAAAAAATAAGTTTTCTTGAAATAATATAGTTTAAGCAATAAATTTATTCATGCGGATACTTAAAACATTGAATCAAAATCAAAGAAAGAATTTATTGCTGGAATTACACTATGACCGATTTTGTTACATTGTTTTTGGCCATTAATCTGATGAAAAGTTGCCCATGCCGAAATTCCTTGAAAGTTAAACCTTAATTTATGTGATAGTATTTTTAGTAATTTTGTGACAAAATTTGTACCTGTTTTTTTTTCAATGATTTATTTTCTGACATCATCTGATGTTAATGTATGGACTCTCATAAGGGAAATCATTATCACCGGATACCTCGAGCGAGGTATCATAAAAAAAATATGGTAAATCAGAATGCAGTGAATATGCTGAAACAGCATTATTTGGATTATTCAGAAAAAAAAATGAATTTTGGGAATCAAATTTCCGGGATATTGACGCTTTTTGGTACCACGGTATTTTTTGCGACGGAGATGTTGAAAAATTGCGCTTATCGTATGCAACAAGAAACTAGGTCTAACAGTAATCAGTTGATCGACAGCCGGACGGTTAAGCTTTCGATTGTCGCACGATTCACCGAAGTCAGAACAGCAGCGCTGATGCTGTGTAACGTAAACGAGGTTTTCTCAATATAGTTGTACAACATTACATAACGTAACTACTGAAGCGATTTTTCTTTAATAACAAGAGTCAAGTACATAATTTCAAAAGATTTTGCGTCATCTTAAATCGTTTTTGTTTTATTTTTTATTGTCATCAGAAATTCTGGGGGGGGGCTGTATGATTCTGGAGGGGGCCAAGGGGGCTGTTCCTACGCTAATGTATAGCATCCTCCCAAAGTTTGCAATGAATCGGAAGAAATTTGACTGTGCACAGACCATTTGTAGTTTATATGGAGATTACTATGGAAAACGCCATGCTTTTGTGTTCAGCCCTCTAACTGCTCGAAATAATAATCTATGGAGCAAAAACACCATAATTGCGACGGGACTGACATGCAACTAATATGACATGATATAACAATTTAGTTTTTGCGAATCTTGAGCAATTTTTGAGTTAACATGCAATTTTATGTTGAGTTTTCGAATATTGGATGTAGGATTATTATTATTATTATCTTTATTAAGGAGATTTTCAGCCCTATGGCTGGTTCATCTCCGTATGTAGGATTAATTAATTGTTTTTCCTCTATGTAGCCCCCTTCTTCTAGGAACGACAACGGTTTTTCTTATTTCCTACATTTCCGCAAAGTGTATCACCGCAGAAGATGGCAATTAACATTGTCGATACGTAGGCACGAAGAAAAACTAGTGTCTTTCCGAGGAGGATGTGTTGCATACATCCAAAAACCAATTTACAATCAATTCTCGATAATTCGATATTGCGATCTAAGGATCCATCGAGGTAGTCGTCATAAAAAAAAACACTCGATAACTCGATATCGAGAAACGAAACATCAAATAAGTTGACTGTATTATTCTTGCATTTTTATGTATACATATTTTTATGTATGGCCCATAAAAAATGCGAAAATCGTCATATCATGTTTTATTCTCTTTATCATAAGGAAAATGAAAACGAATGTATAACTTTTTATATGTGAAGTGTAGTGTCTTCAATACTGGATGAATCCACCCAAAATTGAATATGACAAGGACACGGCTGGGCTGGGACAGAGAGGAGACGAAAGATTACTTCTCAAACCAATAAATTTACTCAAAACTTATGTAATAGATTAGCCTGTCGCACGAACCTTAACTGCTTAGCGACTGAAGCAGTTTTGGCTTCAACGGGTAGGTAGGTGATATCTGCAGAGTGCACACGCAAAACCAACGCATGTACGCCTCGGCTGCATAGCACTGCAGTCGCACCTTTCTCGTAGGGTTAGTAAAGCGTACCGGTTTTTGATTGAACGCAATGATACTACGATGCATGTTTTTTTTTTTTTCAATACAACCGGTGCCTTCTGCTTCAACACTCACCCAAATGCACCCAAAACCTACTCTCAACGGCAAGAAAGATTTAACTCGTTTGTCTCTTTATCATTTCTTCTTCTTCGAAAGGTTACTTATTCTGGCGGTCGTCGGCCTGGGGTCGCTGTACGTGATGCATCTTCTGGCGCAAGATTTTATGAAAATTTCGAAACCCCTGTTCATGGCATCTGGCAAACGAGACACATCCAGGTTCAATCGAACAGCAGATTTAAACGTAAGTTGCATAATTGTCGTAATAACTCTCGTATTTAAGTTTGTCACTGTATCTCTTGTGTAATTCGCAAGGTCTTAAAATCAATGGGATACCTAAATTCTCTGATTCATTGCTCATTGCTCATTGCATGATCACGAATGTCGTAAGTGTATATGCACGAAAAATTGATAAAAAGTAAATCGGAAAATATGTGTATGCCAAATTGACATGATAAGCCAAAAAGACAAGAAAACAAGAAGACAAGAAGACAAGAAGACAAGAAGACAAAAAAAAAACAAGACAAGAATTTCCAAAAAAAAAATTGGGAAGCATTTTATCAAAATTTTGTTTACATGGTTTGTATAACATCGAACCAGTAAATTTTTATTCAACAGATTTAATACAAAACAATTGCACAAAAGTGATCAACTCACTCCATTTTACGAGCATGAGCTTGATGTCCGTGATTGCTAATTCTGTATTGCCATATTAGCTGGAATTAACCAGAAGATTACATGGGACTAACGAATACCTTCAGTGTATAAGTGCTGGTGATCATCGATTGTTAGGTAAAAATGGTGCCCGCCACGTCAAACTGCAGACCAATTACATTTAAAACTGACCCACAGTAGACCGAATATACCCCTTCATCTAGGCCAGCTTATGCAGGAAGGTATAGGGGTAAAGTAATTTTACACAGAGAGGTTTGAATTTGATTAGCAGACTTCCTATGAATCTGGAGACTATTTTGTGTAAAAAATAGCCAATGTGTCCTCTTTCTACCCAGCGCAGTAAATTCAGCACTAATTCACATACGTTCTTTCGCAAATCTTCATTTTTATAGGACTTTGAGAAACAGATAGACTGGAATGGTATGCTCAAGCGAGATCCACTGAAATGCTCGTTGTCGCTCATCTGTCAACTAGCCGCAGGTGCAGAACTTAAAAATGAAGCTGCAAATGCAATCTACGAATTTATTCAGTAAGTATATTAATGCGATAAATACTTTGAACCTAACGCATAGAACATTATTACAACTATCCCTTACAATTCAGATACAGCGTGGAGAATAACAAAAACGTCCCAAAGAAGATAGTCCACTCTTTCGAGCGTGGTCTCAGCTTCAATAGGTTCAACGGAACAGACTTCGAACACTGTTATCCTCACTACCCATGGTGTATCTATTCTGCCAAAACGATGATGAAGCTGTTGGAACTACATTCGAAAATCTTCGGAACTGGGACGTAATCTGTTGCGTTGGATGATGCTTTGTAAATACTTGTAAATTAGTTACGTATTCCGATTTCCCTAGACGACCTTCCCGATGCTGCCTATACAGCCGCTATAATTATGAGTACAGATATAACAACTACAGTAAGTAGAAAACCATTGAATTTATATTTAGTCTTCAATAGCTTTCGAATTGAAAGGAGTAATTTCAATAGTCATTCTGATTTGGTCACGTAGAACCGTTCTCCAGCATACCACGAAAGATGATTCTTGGTGTTGGTGTTCTGCCTCTTTCAGGTGTTTGTAGTAGTGCTGTTTCCTCCTTTCAATCACATCACGCTCATCCATCAAGATATAGTATTGCTTATATTTATGAAGAAGGCCAGATTTGGATCACCCTTCCAAATTAAATGCAACATATTTTGAATTCAATCATTAGGCGGATGTATTAAAAACTTAACGTTTCATATACTATATAGTATTTTTTAACTATAATAAAATAATAAATACTTTTCTTTCTTTTAACCATAGGTACTCAATGCAAAGTGACGAACTTATCTACTACATAAAGATGGTTTCTTAGCACGTGCTATTATAAAATTTCATATTGAAATCAAAATCTGCTGAACCTTAATTTACGGACTAACCAACCAACAATACATACTTAATGAAAAAAAAAAAATTAAGCAAAAAGAAGAATCAATCCTTAATTCACACGATGTCTGGAATCGCATGAAAGAAAGCCAAACCGAGAAAAAAATAACGTTGAAACCTTAAGCCACAAATGAGACGTAGGAAATGTTTTGAAATGCATGTCACCGGGATCCATTGTCATGTTGAGACTCATTATTCTATCTCACTCGGCGGATAGTCATCATTCCGCAGTGTGCTTCCTTGTTTTTCAGGTCGTTTGATTTTTCGAAGCCACATTTTGAGTTTGAAGCGAAACCTATCGGTATTTACAATAGCCCAGTGTTCCCCAATTGACGCGCTGCGGAGTCTCCCAAACTACTTGCTGTATTTTGAATATTAAAAAGTAAGATCAATGAAGATTGATTGTTAAGACATCTTTATGTTTTAAATTTGGGGTCTCCGCATATGCTTGATAAATTCTTACCGTTCCTAAATTCATTGATGAAATTTCAAGAATACCTGCGACAAACGGCTAAATGTAGGCTATTTACTTTATCATTTGTAAATGTATTACAGAAAATCGTGAATTATAGTGATATTAACAAATTCTTACAAGTTAAGGGTATGCGAAATACCGAATGATTCCGTAAAACACGCTTCGAAACGAAATTCCGCTCCGCGAAATTTCACGGAACTCTTACAAGCGAAATTTTTATTTTAGGATTTCGTTTCGTTTCGCCAAATTGTAAAAATATCTCCGCGGAATTTTGAAAACTAACGGGATAAAACGGAATTTTGCGAAATTTTGAGTTTTAAACAAAAACGGCATAGCACACGCTTCTCCTTGTAGTATATTGCCCACACAAATGTTAAAAAAAAGCTTTTTGCAATATTCTCGCTGGGCAAGAGCCCTCAATGTTAAGCATGAGCACAGATGACTGTAGTTGCTACTCCATGATTGACCACAATAATCGAAGTTGCACAACTCGGAACAATCGGATTTTTTTGTCGCTAAAGATCAATAATATTCGGTCAATATTTTCATAATCGAGTGGTTTTAAAATATTCTACTGGTATTTTTTTTTTATATATTTTTATGGACTAAAATGTGTCTAAGAATGCTTTTTCATGTGTTTTAATATGAAAAATAGCCATAAAGTGAAAAAAATCAAAATTTCACTGGAGGAATATTATAAAACTTTCTGAATATTGTAAATTTTGCACATTATCGAACGTGACGATTTGTAATCGTCGCCGGTGAAACCGTCGCCAAAATCGTCGCCTGCCAACCAGACGTTGCGAATTTTAAGTTTCAACAATAGAAATATAAGCAGTAGAATGCTAGTGGCGCTGTTATCACAAAATAGAGTTATTTTATTAATACTTACTATTGTAGTTTTTGATTGTTTGTTTAGTGCCATGTTGTAGATAATGTTTTATTATGGTTGAAAAATTTGATTTGAGGATACTCAGACTGTCAGAGCGTGGCAAACTAGATGTTTGTCACACGAACAGTCGCGACATTGGCCTTCTACGGCTAATGCTTCTACTGTTTCAACAGTCTTACCAACATAACGGCGCATCACCTGCTTTGATTTGTTTGCTGGCGACGATTTGGTTGATCTGTTTGAAAGTCGGCGGCGCGTTTTGTTGCCCTTGAAACTGACAATATATAACCTAAAAACTGAACTATTGCTAGGAAAAAACGATGTATTCGATTTTTATAATCTGCTGGTTCATATTCTTTAGACTTGTACTCTTCAAATTTTAAGGTATGCCTTTGATTCATTTTCAATTTAATCGGGAAGATGCGTACATTATTTTATATCAAATAAATCAATCTAGGAAACCCCAAGCGAAATAGGAATTTTTCGGGTTGTTTAATATTGATCATTTATTATTACAAGTATCGGATGCAACATACCGCAAAAATATCTTTGATTCATGCATTTATTATTTTGAATTTGATTATGGTTCCGGATTAAGGCCCAAATTTGTTGGAGTAGGTACCTAGGGTATTTCGAAATGGAAAAGCACCACAGTATTTTTTTTTTTTTAGATTTTTCACACATTTGAGCCGCGAGAAATCAATATATAGGGCAAAAATAAGATTTCAATAAGTATTTGAAAGATTATTGTTTGAACCTGCTTGGATGAACTTTTCAATCTAATTTGCAGTTTCTCAATGTTATGTTGTCCAGGTTTCCTCAATGTTATATTGTCCAAGTTTAGCCGGTTTATAATTAAGAAACGGATATAATTAAAAAAAATCAATTTGTCGAAAATCGTCTAGAAATTCCTTCACAGATTTTTTGAATACGATCACTTCTCCATCATTTGGTCAAGAAAAACCACCAGAAATACCTCCAGTAATTTCCACTCTAAAAATTGCCTTTCCTCCAGATTTGTTCAGCCATTTATAGATTGATTCTTCCAAGAATTAATGAACATTTTCTCCAGGGATATTTCTAGGAAATTTATTAGAAACTCCTAATTAAACTCGACCAGTGAATTTTTCTTGAGATCCATCAGCAATAACTTTTGCAATTTATTACTCTTGGAGTTCATCCAAATTAATCTCAATTGATTACAACTAGTATATGTAAAACTCATGGATTCTTTAACATTTAATTTATTTTAATATTGTAGCAAATACTACGGCAATTATGATATTATACCTTTAAGTAGATGAAAAAAAACGAATTTACTAGTACTATACCATTTAATTCCACTAGAGTTAGTATCCTTTGACAGATACGCGTATTTCGACCTCAACTGTAAGGCCGTCTTCAGTGTCGTGTACTAGACTCGACTTGAAGAAAACCATCGTATGAACACATTATATATTTAAACTACATAAGAACTCACAAGTATGTATACCGAAATTATCACTACACAGAAAAAATTCGCCTGTGTACCTCGGAGATGTTTTTTTTTCTGACATCAGCCTGAAAGCTTGACTTTCAGGTTGCCATCATGTTTAAATTTAGGTTAAGAATTATAATTTTAGGTAAGTGTTCTACTACCACATGAAGCATGATTTCAGAATGTCAGCAATTTTTCACATACTTGAGCAGTAGTTTATTACATAAAATTTTAAGAGATAAGACATGAAACGTTGATGTCTCACAAGTTACAATGATACACGGAAAAACGGCAGTTAAAATTACTATTTTAGTAGACTACGCCCATTCTTGAAACTACCATGGAAAAACCAAAGGACATTTTACCATGTTCATGGAACATCACACCATCTTACTCTGGACGATATACCTCGAGGGTTAGAAAGCTGAAAGAGTTTTAGCGTACTTAGTCCAGAAAGACGATCAAAGATGCCAAAAAGGACACATGGACTGAAATGACGGCAGATATATCGGAATCCACTAGCTCTAGCGAGCTTTGGAGGAAGGTGAAAGCCGTTGGTGTAAGTAAGAGTTTTCATGTGCAAAAAGTGATCAAGGTAGAGGGAAGCTTCACTAACGATGCGGGTATGGTTGCAGAGGACTTTGCTGACCAATTCGCCAACGTGCCGACGAACAGCAATTTCAGTGATACCTTCTTGCAAAAGTTGAGCCACTCTGACGTCCATGGATTGGAACACAGGCGCGACTTTATTCACGAAGACGCCAGAGAATGGTATCCCGTAAGGGTCAGTCATCCCGGTGACACTGTTCCTCAATGCGATGAACAGCGTTTTTGAACGCATACCCTGGACTACATAGTACACATTATTGTGTACGCCGATGATATTACCCTGATCGTGATTTGTAAATACGCTAGGCTAGTTAGGCATAAAGTGCAAGAAGGTGTGGAATTGGTGGTCCGATGGGCAGATCATGATTTCCCCCGAGAATTCTAAGCTCATGCACGTTTGCTTTAAGGTGAAACATCCTGGAATCCAAAGATGGCCGTCACAATGGCCGACTTGTGCCCCTACTCACGTTTTCAAAGGCACAAAACTGGATAAATAGTTGGCAAACTTTTAAGATTTTCTTATTTTAAGCTTTCTTCTAATGCACAAAGCCAAAATAAAAAGTTCACCGTTGTTGTATGCGTTCTTCGCGAGATTTGTGTCTTTGAAGTTTCAGTGCAATCTTAGAAGTTGAATCCAAACTGTTTCATCTTAACCATCACCGCCGACCGAGACTCCCCGTCATTATCATCGACGAGCAGGCAGTCAAGACAGTGTGCGAGATGAAACTGCTGGGCGTGACTATCGATAACAAGCTCTCGTTTGTTAAGTACGCTAAAGCAGTTGAGCGCTAAAGCGAAGTTTAACATTCTCTGGACTGTAAGTGGTCGTTTATCCGAGCCCCCGCTGCACTTTGACTAAGATTGTTAGGGCAATGATAATCCCAAGCATGATATATGGTTCGAAATGCTGGAGCAGAGGGGACTCGTCAGTCCTCAATATCTGTTGCGTGGTTGAGCAGAAGAACCATTCCATAACAGAGATAGATACGTGCATGCTTATCGATGCCATCGAGCAAACTCCATACGAGCTCTGGTGGAAGCGTGGACCGGACTTGGCACATGTCCATGTACTTGGTGCCGAAGTCTACGTCCATGTTTCGGACAAGAAGCGCAGTAAACTGGACAGCAAATCTCGCAAGCTAAAGTTTGTGAGGTATTAGATGGAGCACAAAGCTTTTTGGTTCGTCGACTTGAAACCAACGAGATTACTATTAGTCGTGACATTCGTTTTCTAGAGTTGAGAAATGGTTTTGATTTTTGATACCCACCCACCCCCTTGTAACGCTTTTTGTATGAATGTTTTACAAACTTTGTATTAGCTGTAACATTTTGAGGGCAGCGGTATGAAATTTGTGAACAGGCCCTAAGATTTTGAACTGACGTGTTTGGGGGGTATCAGGTATCAGGTATCAGAAGGCCGGCTCCAGAGGCACGTTCCCCGCCATTTGGGAGATTTGTGCCATCGCCATTTTTGAGCCTATTTCATCATCTACCCGATGGGAGAGGAAAGGGAAGGGAAAGATGGGAGGAAATAGGAGTGGGGTCCCTTGAAGATGGAAAATTGCATAAGCGAATTGAGAGCATGTAGCTCCATACCACAATGGGTTCGAACAGCGCCCTAAAAAGGACACTGCAAAACGAAGAGCGTAAAGAGAGCCTATAGCTCATTACCACAGCGGGTTAAGAATAACAGAATGTCCTGAAGATTCAGGTTTCTGAAATCAGTTTCACTTAATAAGTGTTAACCAAGTAATTGGAATCGCAATTACGCGAAGATTGGATAGTTACATATCAGGTGAGAAGAAGTTCCATAATCGGAATCACAACTATCACACACAAATGTATCAACACACTGAATATTTGCCATGTGATAGTTGAGTCGCAGTGACCAGTCAAGGTTGTTACCAAGAGATTGCAATTCTGCTTTGACAGATTTGTTAAATACTTAGCCACCTTTGGGATGGCTCAGTAATGTACAATTTTTTTGACGACATGACTCAAAATTATTCCAATATTGCTGGTGCTGAGTTGCCGCCCAAGAATATCTGAAGCTTCACCCAGCACTTCGAAATTGGAATAGCTGCCTGAGGGCCAATGAAGTCATGCGATGCTCCATTGCGAGCTAATTCATAAGCCGATTCATTCCCAGCACTGGAAGAATAGCAAGGACTCATATAAGTTTTACAGAGTTCACTGAATTCAGTTCCTCAAATTGAGTTCGACGTGCGATAACAAGCTTAGACCTTGAGTTGACCTAAGCAAGAGCTTTTATAAGCAGCCTGAATATCTGACATATTCCTTTACAAATAGCCAGACGACAACTCGTCCCGCGAAGGGAGTTGTGAGGAACAAAGTGACAAGCAATTGTGGAATTCACTCGAAGCAAGGACAATTGTGTCCCAATTCACCGGAAGTGGAAACATTCAAATCACTAGGATTTCCAATGGACGGAGAGAATTCATAGAATTTGGTCACAACCAATTCCCAGTTTGTGGAGTATATGTTCATATAGAGATGTAGCGATGATCATTCATCATCTGGTACATGCCAATTCGTCAACTCGTGACTGATTCTGTTCAAGCAGAGCATTATGTCTAACACTTCTTCTCTAGCAGACACCATGAAGGTTGGGCGATTCCCTAAAATAAGTAATCCAAGATTTGAACTACTTAAGCATTCCATCAGACTGGAGCTTCTCAAATTGATATCTGAGCTGATCCAGATGATGTGATGAGTATCAGCATCACTACCCACAAATCAGCAGAAGGCCTTTTCATAGGCAGTGAACGACAACTCGTTTGAAATCATCCATTGGGGATGGTTCATCATGTGGTAAATACACCACACAACGAAAGACGTATTTCCTATTGAGGTCACCAACAGAAATATCAATTGTGACAGCACATACATCTCTGGTTGTTAACTCAGAATTGAGTGTAGCAACGATAGCGCTATTTACGAGGACGCATGCACGAGGTATAGCACGCGAGTTAGCCATTTCATGTTTATGAAAGTAACAAAAGCTGGGTCCACAAGGTTATCTAGATAAAAGTACACACAAGAATGGGTTTTGCGCTATTTGAACTGTACCATTTGCATGAGTCTACATAGATTGATCGTTGCTGATATTTTATGCTGAAGATTGGTCTAACTAAGCTATCCTAACCGTAACCACTACCCAAACTAGGCAGGATTAAGCTTTTCGCAATCTCAGAACGAAAAAGACCAGCAGCGAAAAAACCAGATCGGTATCTCTTAAAAGTCGCCAAAGGCGAAAAGCACAGACTACACTGTGTAATACGCATAATGCGAAAACATCGAGGTGAAAATTTAAACTAAATTACAACGTATTAATAATCCCACCCTTATTTAGCTCAGGCTTGAGACTGAAGAAGGGCAGCCGATTATCTCGTAGAAACACAAGGTCACCTACACCATTGCTCCGGGTAGCACAGGAAGGGCATAATACTGTAGAGGGCGCCCAGGTACTCCACAGGCTCCGTTTGCGATTAGGTTTTATTTAGACCCCCCTAACCATTCATTCTTAGGCACGGTAAGCTTAAAGCCGCATGAATTAGGGGTCACCTGTTAGGTGGATTTTCACCACCGGAACAGGCAGTCCGTAGTGTTAATTCTTAGCCAATTGAAACAACTGCTACCGACACTACACGGCTATCTAGGCTGATCGGGAAAAGGAAGCTTACATTGATGATTAACTCCTGACGTGCCCAAACAGCCAGGGCATTTTTGATACCCACCCACTCCCTTGTAACGCTTTTTGTATGAATGTTTTACAAATTTTGTATTAGCTGTAACATTTTGACGGCAGCGGTTTGAAATTTGTGAACAGGCCCTAAGATTTTGAACTGACGTGTTTGGGAGACGTCCGCCACTTTTTTTTGCATGAAAGTCCGTCGAGACGAGCAAGGCTACAAGATTACTACATTGAAGAGCTGCTGAAGACCATGGAAGCCACAATATCCAACCGTGGACAGACAAGCATCACACTGTCGTCCATGGAGGCCGAATACATGGCGCTCAGTTAGTCTTGCCAAGAGGCCATCTGGCTGCGGCAACTGCTCGCTGATTTTGGAGAACGTCAAACAGAACCAACTACTATCAAGGAGGATAATCAACACGGCCAAGCCTTTGTTCGGACCGAAAGATCCAGCCGCAGGTCCAAGCATATTGATACGCTGGAGAAGTTTGTCCAGGAACTATGCCAGAAGAGGCAAGTTGCTTTGGAATACTTCCCTACCGAGTTGATGACCGCTGAAATTTCAACTAAGCCATTGGGGCCGATGAAGCACGACCGCTTCAATGACTCCCTAGGATTGGAGTAACATCGACTGCGGAGGCTGCACATCGAGGAGGAGTGTGAATAGCGATGATTACCCTCCGCAGCCCCCGTTCATTGCAGGATAATCGGCAACACTTCCAACCATCGAACGTTAGTTCGCGCCTTATAACTATCGAGAGCAGATGTGTATATGTGCCGTTATTATAAAAAAAAACGTACCATCCAAACGGCAGTCGGCAGTTGATTTTTGACGATGTTCGCCACCTCTGAGCCAAATTTAAAAAAAAAACTTAGTTAGAATATTGAGTTACGCCCTTTTGAAGTTTAAATGATAGAAATCACATAATGCGTGCCAATTCAACTTGTTTAAACAAACATGGTCCATATAAATTTAAAATGTTTTGCATGGAAAAATGACCACGGGTGGAAAAATGGGACGGTAGGTCAGAAAATTAAAAAAAAAAAGACCACGTGGTTAATAAACAGCCCCTTATATAGTTTTAATTTTTTATCTGTTTTTAGGTATTGAAAAATACTTTTTTCCAATATTTATCTGGACCGACATTTGAAAAGGGCCAATGTTATATTTAGTTGTTCCTAATCAGCCAATACACGAAAAATGACATCTTTCAATCCTACGCCCGATACTGGTTTTAGGAAATTGCCCCAAATCATTCAAATATGTATGAATAATTTTTGGACGGGATTTTTAGATACCGTAAAACGGGGTATCTTTGATAATGCGGGTAACTTTGATAGTGCGTAACCCACCACATACTAAACGAAATATCATAATTTCTGTTAATCAGTTAAGCGAAACGAATGCAAAACTAAAGAACATTGGTATGACACTTCATGTAAGAGCGGTTTTCATTTGAATCGAGAGCATTTGAGGCTTTTTATACGAATATTAAAAATTTACACAGTTTTCGCATTTTCGAAACGCTTACAAACAATCTGTTCTACGATCACTATTTGATGTAGTTTTGAATAGTTGGCCACTAATTTTTGATAGCCTAGTTATCATAGAGCTTGAATATGGTCTCAAATCTTTTAGCGAAAATCATTTTCACAAACTGGGACCATTTTTGTAATCTAAGTCAGAAATTTCCATATAACGTTAAACGCCTAGAGGTATGCAATGCCCTACAAATGCACATTATTCATTCAATTTTGTTCGATTCATACTCCATTATCAAAGTTACCCCAGAACAGAAAACCTACTTTCGATCATATGAAAAATTATATATCCATTCAGAATAAATCTTTTGGCAATCTATCGACTGCAATCGATAGCTAGGATGCCAGTACTTGTTTTAAAAATATAAATTATAATTCTTTGAAATAGCATGCATAAATATTCAAGTTTTCTTCGAAAAAACTATCAAAGTTACCCCGTTTTACGGTACACTCTTTTTAAGTGGAAAGCGGAAAGAATTTTGCGTGGTGGATTCTGTTCCATCAGCACCTAATCAGCAATTAGGTGCATACATAGTCATAACACCTTTGCGGTTGTTCTTATTTCATTCAATTTAGCGAATTGCCTAAAATTTACAAGCATACATATTATCTAAACTGACATTAAAAGGGCCAAAGTATAATTGAAATATATATAAATCAAAATAGCTGAACAATGACTTATTAAAGTAGATCGAAACACTCGAACATCACATGTCTGTATCTATGCTGTGCATTTAATTAGTATTTAACATATCGGCTATCCTATCTTATTCTATTCTATTCTATTCAATTTTATTTAATTATTTTCCATTCTAGTCTGTTCTATCCCGTTCATTTCTACTCTACTTAAATTTATTCTAGTCTGATCTAACCTACTTGTTCTTATACATATTCTTACAAATCGCCACTGTTGTAATCAACAACTGCGCCCAAAAGCGCTATAAAGCTGTTTAAACATCGAAAGTGTACCGTACACTTTCGATGTTTTTACGGCTTTATAGCGCTCCCAGGTCTGTGAAAAATCGCTATGCACAGATTCCGACGCCTGCTCATTGTGCCAGCCTTGCCCTCGACCAGTCGCATTGCAGAAGTCTTTTACGTGAAACTTGGTGATATGATACTTCGAACACTTCGGCAGACTCGGCTTCCCAGCTCTCGACAAACTTGTTTAAATCATCTTCAAAACTGGGATCCAGCACAAATGAAAAGCATTGAATACAAAATTGTTCAAAATGCTTCAATACCCTAAAATACATAAAAAATAACATATATAAGTTGAACCTCTTATTTGAACTTACAGTGAAATAACCATTCAAATCTTCATTTTCTTGGTGCATTCTCACTCATTCACGGATTATGCTATGGCATTAGGGCTGTTCAAAATTTAAAAATGTTTGAGAATCAAATCTCCCATATATTGCTTACCACCCTTACCATATAAAAAAGTTCTTTGAAATTTTCAGCTCTTTCGGTGGTGATTCAAAGGTGGCAAAAAGACAATGTAGGTTTATATGGAAATCACTATGGAGAAATTTTGAAAAAATATACTAAACGACAAGTACTGTAATGTAGGTAAAAACTTATCATCTATAGTGGAAACTTGTTTTCAAACCTTAATGAAACATGTTGTTGAAAAAACAAATCGCTGTTGAGCCAGGGCTTTAATCCCATATGAAGCTAAATAACAGCAAACAAACTATCTTTTCTCCAATCCGTCAGATTACATTGCTCTCTTCAACAAATTTCTTCATTATGATTTGAAGAATGAGTTTTCACTATGGGGTGAAAGGTTTGTACAAACATTCCAGTACCAACGTGTTTGGAACATTTTTCGAAATTTCTTCATAGTAATTTTCATATAAACCTATATCTGCTTCGGGCCACGTTTAAATCACCACCTAGAAAGCTGAAAATTTCACCGAACACTATTTTTATGATAAGGATGGTAAGAAACATATGGGAGATTAGATTTTCAAACTTTTTTTTAATTTTGAACCGCCCTACTACGGCATGCTCCTCCCGTACCTGTGCTTTATGAGCCCATAAGTCCGCTCAGTCAGGACTCCGCTTCTCAACTGCTTGGAATACTGCATTGATAATGCCAAGTGCAATATGTAAAGAAGGCGGAGGACAAATTGTTCTAGTTCTGCTTTAAAGATACTGGGCTGTCATAAAAGAAAATGAACACAACAAAGAAAATAAACTAAATAGGTTACGTATTGAACTAGCGTTGTTAAATACGTCAATATGCAACTGAAATCAATTGCGTATCTTCAATCATAATTCGGTACAGCAAAACAGGCCGTTTGGTGAGGGATAAACGTATTGAGAAAAAGTCTTTTACGATGATAAATTGCAAAATATATTGATCAAATCACCTACTAGAAAGTGAACCGTGAACAATAAGAGGTTGGGAATCAATCATCTTCCCTAGTACCTGCTACCATGAATAGACCATTCTCCATACCCCTCAATCCTGCTTCTACACAGGAACCTAAATATCCAAGACCGCGAAATGCGACAAAGAAAGGTGGTAATCCAATGCTTCTGGTCTTAGGGGCCATATCACACACTTCAGGTGAGCATTTTATCCCTCTCGTTTTGCTGTAATTAAATCCTCACTTTGCGTCAGTTTTTTCACTCTCCTATTTTTTACCTACTGCTCCTGCAGATGGAGGCATCGTTAAAAATTATGAATATGCATAAAATAATTATGCCCAAGTGGTAAATGTACTCTAACAAAAATTATGATCCGCTCTCGGCTCGCGCAAAAATTAATGGCGTAATTTCCCTTTGTAGTGCAAAAATTTTAGCCGGTCTCCGCTCATCACGTTAAAACTGCGGGTGATTGCGGAAATATTGCAACTACGAAACGACGATCATGTGCTGCTACTGGGCTGTGTAGGTATGTGGCTAAATCCATCCCAGAAGTGAAAAGCCGGATCCAGAATTTTTAAAATGATTACAGGGACAATTAAAGGTAAAACATCAGAAATGATGCTGCTGCTGCATGCATACTTAATCTTACACCTTCTGGGAATGGCTGCTAAACGGAGAGGACACGGTTTGTGCTTTTGATTAAAAGCTTTCTCGGTTTCCACCCATGAAGGGAGAAATGTGCAGTTTTAACGATGTTGCATGATTTAATTGGTGAGCACATGAGTTATAAATTCTAACAGCTCCACCTCGAATGGTTTTGAAGTGGATTCTGCGTACCTAACTAGTTATTCGCGATTTTAGGTGTTGTAGTAATGAGGAAAATCAGAATGGTGTGTTTTTTTTAGGATTATATATTTTATAATTAACACTCTTAGGCAAATGAACTATCGAAATACATAGGAACCCTTATGAAAATTCACCACAAGATATCGTACCTTTAGACGCCTTAGTGGCGCAACCAGGTGGAGTTTTCTGGGTCAAAACCTCCCCATATCAAAACAATTTATGAGACTTATTAAATATATTTTTGAAATTTAGCACTACACGTTCTGCAAACACCGAAGCAGCAAGATGTACAAACATTTATATTCTTCCAAGTTGTGGCTTTCTAATTCTTAAACTCCTGAAGGGTTACAAAATAACCCAAGTAACCACAAGCATTATAACATTGCACGTATTCTACTGCATATCAACAACATTGATGTAACATTGCTTTTATTCGACATATTTCAAGAGCTGTCAAGCAACAAAGCATTAACTCTACATTAGAAATGTATCAATACACTAATATCACTTTATAAATTGCTTCATTGCTTTATCGTCGTGTTTGCATTAGTGCAACTGTAAAAGGGCCCTTTTCCACTTTTTAACTACTTTAATGGTAGGCTTACGGCAATGCAACTGCCTTATATATGCAATGATATAATGCTCCATGGTTACTTGGGAAGAAAATATTCTTGCTATTCATAATAAAAAAAACTGCAGGTTTTGGACAATAGAACTGTCCCACATCTAGATAAACAGCTGATTGATGAATCAAAGCTTCAAAAATCTTTCAGACGGTTCAGCATTTATTTATTCAAACTTTGTATCACGTGGATGGTCGAGAAGCAATTTTATATTGTTCAATGGATATCAATAATAATTTTTATGTTGGTTTTGTTCCTAAGTTGGAAAATCATAAATATTTGTCTACAAGCTGGTTTAAACCGCAAAAGTTTTCAAAACTTGCGCGGATTGTATCAGCTTATAAGACGGATATTTAGTATTTTTCACCTTACACGGAACAAATCCCGTTGCCGGAATCATGAACAAACAATCATGTAATCATAAAATTTTACGGCTCATAATATCATGACTACGAGTCATGAAACCATGACTAATTATGCAGTACTGGGTAATCATTGATGAAGGTCTTGCTTGATAAATTCGTCGGCAATTTTGACTGTTCAGATGTGCAGCATTCTCCACATCTTACAATAGCACAGCTCCCACAAACCTTCGGCAGCCGGATGATCCTATACCAACAAAAACTAGAATTTTTTATATATATTTTTTATGGTTTTATTTTTTTCTGAAAACTTGAAATCTTAAGCTTTGATTCTATTAAAAAAAGATTGGAAATCGGTTGAGTTGTTCAAAAGTTATGTTTTTTTTTTTTAATAAAAAATCTGAAAATCACATTTTTCTGATCGCAGTATGCAGTTGAGAAGAAATGTCATTTCAAATGGGGCTCCCTGTAGGAAATTACTTGACCCATGCAATCAAGAAATTTCTTCACTTTTTTTACTTTACTTTTACTGAACTTTCAGGAAAAAATGAGAACAGCAATAGCCCCTTTGGTCCCAAGGCCTTCAAAACACGAAAAAACGGATTTATTTTTCATTTTTTGTTCATGTAAACAACATTTTTTGTGAAATTTTGTATTTTTCTTGAATATCTTTAACTTTAATTTCGTCCAAGAAAATTGAAAATCGGTCAAGCGATTCAAAAGTTATAATTTTTCAAAAAATAAAAATTTTGCAAAGTCGCGATTTTTCTGGTCACCCTATTTTGGAAGTGGTCACTCTAATAAAAAAAAATCCAAAAACACGTGTATTCTTATTTCGGATAAGGAACAAAATAGCAAATTCACTAGATCGGGTTTTCATGGAATGGCTGTATGAGAGTGTATTTGGACTTAAACAAACGAAAACATCAAAAAACACATGTTTCTGGCCTAAACTTAAGCGTTTGGCATTAATATTGGGACAGGGCTTTAGGACCCTATTGAAGGAAACAAATCTTGTTCAGCTCATTAGTAAAAAAATCTTGAGGGATTATTCAAATATTACGTAACGCAAAATTTGTCAGTTTCAGACCCCCTCCCACCGTAACAGCTTTTGCATGGAAATTTTTTTTTTTTTGTAAGGACCGTAACACTGCTGAGGGCTGATTCATTCATTTCATAACGCTGAAAATGACCATTTTTGACACCCACCCACCCCTTCGTAACGCTTTTTGTACGATTGTTCTACAAATTTTGTATGAGTCGTAACATCGTGAGGACACCCACTCACCCCCTTCAGCGTATAAAGCCCCAAGCACAATGTGAGCGGCAGCGCGGTACAACGGCAAAACGGCAACCCCATCTTGAGCTACACTCTACTTGTCAAGTCAATTTTGAAAAGGATTTAGTCAACATGGGATTGATAAGTGAAGTATAGATCAAGCCTACTCCCTCCCCCTTTTGCGTTACGTAACATTTGAACGATCCCTTGATTAGTCGAATGAGAATCTTTGGAAACGTTTAATAAGTGGTGATTCAACTTTTGTTCATTCCAATGCATAACGCTGAACATTACACTATGGTCCAGGAATCACTTTTACGCGGAAAGATGCATTTTGAGCTTAAGAATGAAACATTATACAAAACCGATCTTTTACAAAGTAGTTTGTATTAGTAAGGTCCTTTGTTTGGTGTTATTGAAAATTAGGGTGGACCACGTTTCCATAGAAATTGTGTAACTAACTTTCTTATGTGTAAAAATTATATTATACATGCTTCAGCAGAGTTGTAGACCACTCAATTTCAAGCAACTTTGCGAAAACAAAGTTTTTTGTGTCTCTTAAATTGACCGATTTAGAGCTATTTTCCTACGGTGACATAGAGTGTTCCGAACAAAACTGGTTTTCTGCTTCTAGAGTTTTTAATTCAAATTTCTCATCAAAGTAGTCTATGAAACACTTTTAGAGCTTTAAAAATGCGTAATTTGGTAAGTGAAGAAATTCGCTATTTCTTTCCGTTTGGGAGTTTTTGTTGTTTTCTCTCAAAAACATGCCTACTTTGACTGAGAATATCTCTGATTGGGACAAACATAAAAAATATCTTCTGACGGCTTTCAAAAGACAAAATAAAAGTGTATATTATATCAAAAAATTACAGATGTGTTATTTTTGTAACTCTAATAAAATGTCTTGAAAAACAAATATTTTTTATCACAAAAACTTTAATAACTTTTGAACTCAAATAGATATCAACTACAGTCATCTCTCCCTTACTCGATATTGAAGGGACCATCGAGTTAGGGAGGTATCGAGTTACAGAACACGAAAGCAGTGCAACTGCGTTCCATGGGACCATCGAGTTAGTCATGAAAACCAACTTTTACTATGGTTCTCTAACTCGATATCGAGATACGGAATATCGAGTAAGGGAGAGTTAACTGTATTTGCATGAAAATTTGCGTTTTGTTAAGTTTAAACTGGTTCCTGGACCACTGTGCATTGGCCTAAGCTTGTGTTTAGACTTTAGAGCATCTTTTCTAAGATTATTATAGAGCAAAAGTTTTACTCAGCTGTCGTTACCATTATAAACCTTCCAGTCGTCACGCAGTTTTCTACCGTCAAAACCACCGCGCTGCTGTTGTGAACGAAAAGCGAGGGTTTTCAGTGGTGTTGTACAAAATACATAGAATCGTAAGCGAGCGACGAGAAAAATGAATAGAAGTTGAAAATTTGTTTTAACAGAGCGCCATATGTGTGAGCAACACAATCGAAACGACGATTGTCTGTGGACGAATCATTGCCTAACGTCCTGGTCTTGAACGGCTAGATGTTGTAGTGTCGGTCACTACTAACACTAGACAGGCAATAAATTTATCGTCTCGACCTGTTAACTATATTGTGTGGCGTATATAACAGTTCTATCGATCGTTGGCATAATTTCGGAGATTTATACGAAAGTGACGTTACTTATTGTATTTTTCGTACCTAATCTCGCATACCCCTAATTTGCCCAAGTGATCCTATTCGAACTGAAGTTAGGTTTCTTTGTCAATTGGATTCTACATTTATAAGGTTTAATCATCGCATGACTTTATTATTATGAAAATTTATTGGCTTTTTTTCGGTGAACGCGATACCTCGTTACTCCCTTTCATTCGAGTACATACCCAAGTAACCATGGAGCATTATATCATTGCATATATAAGGCAGTTGCATTGCCGTAAGCCTACCATTAAAGTAGTTAAAAAGTGGAAAAGGGCCCTTTTACAGTTGCACTAATGCAAACACGACGATAAAGCAATGAAGCAATTTATAAAGTGATATTAGTGTATTGATACATTTCTAATCTAATGTAGAGTTAATGCTTTGTTGCTTGACAGCTCTTGAAATATGTCGAATAAAAGCAATGTTACATCAATGTTGTTGATATGCAGTAGAATACGTGCAATGTTAAATTTATAGAGCATATCCCCTGAATACGGAGTTCGAATTAAATATGTAGAGTTGTTTCAAAAACTCGCAATAATCGCATTGACATGTGATCAATTTCACCCCGGAATAAAGTCTTCCCATTTTTATTTTAGGTTTACTGTCGTTCTTGTTTTCATGAATTTAGTTGTTTGGGATTGTCGACATTATAGAGAACTGATGTAAACCCTGTAAAAAATCCATTTCACCTGAAATTACGGTATTCTTAAAAACCTATTAGGGTTCATTCACAAATTTAATAACACCGAAAATGACCATTTTTGACACCCACCCACCCACTGTAGTAAAAATCACTATTTTAGCTGACTACGGCCATTCTTGAAACTACCATAGAATTTCAGACCAATTTACAATGTTTACGGTACATCGCACCACATAACTGGTACATTTGACAGAAATAATTTACAATAATCTGATTTCGACAACAGACATGGTAAAATCAAGCGCATTTCTGGTCTGCT
Source organism: Aedes aegypti (assembly GCF_002204515.2). NCBI lineage: Eukaryota > Metazoa > Arthropoda > Insecta > Diptera > Culicidae > Aedes > Aedes aegypti. Next base: position 205,271,692 of record NC_035109.1, on the reverse strand, counting down.
GAAAATTGGCGGTGCGAGCGCTTAAGTTAACCCCCTAAAATGGTAGTTTTTACCGCACAAGTTTTTTGCGTGTGTGTATCGATATATGGTTGTCATGGGCCTGTTTTAAACCATAGAACTGTTGTGTCGCCCTGATTCTGAAATGTCATGTGAAAAACTGTGATATTAGCCATTTTTAAATTATCAATTTTACTTAGCTCAGTCACGCACATAAAATAAATATGTTTAAATAATAACTTTCTCAAGCATCAAATTGAACAAACGCATTAGAAACATGCACTTTAATTGATTATGGCTAGAAGCCCGGAACGCGAGCTAAAACTATGCAAATAAATGATGAAAATTTATATTTTCAAAAGTATCCAAATTTCATGTGTGGAAATATGCGGAAGAGTTTTATGCTGTAACTGATAGATAACATATGTAAGTTTCACACTGTGGTCGAACCTTTTCCAAATATTGCCATGTAAGGTAACTTTTTCAATATTAAAGTTTTCCAAAAATGGCTAAAAGCTTGTTGCGTAAAATTGCGTTGAAAATAAACAAATAAAATATAATTTTTGCAAAATTTTATTCGGAAATTCTTCTTGTATTCATAAATAAGAAATTTTTTTAAAAATGTATGTGAATATTGGAAAATATAATTTTAATTAATCAATAATTCTGATTACATAATATAAAAAATGAAAAAATATTTGAAAACCCCACATTTTTGAACTTTCACTCAGAAACACAGCTAGTCACAGAATTACTAAATTTTAGTAATTTATGACTATTTTCTATCTGCCTCTCTTTTATTCCGCTGGAAATTTTATCCCTATTTGTCAATACGCCTGGGTTGAAGCATCGCTAAGCTTCAACCCAGGCGAAATGACATTTAGTGTAGAAATTCACAGCAGAATGAAAGGGAGGCAGATAGAAAATAGTCATTGATGCATAAACCTTAGTTATTCTGTGACTATTTTTATTTCTGAGTGTTTATTACATTTTTTCAATGTTATTTGACGTCTTCTCAATATAGTTACAACAAGCGGCATACTATTAGCTATGTTTAAAAAATATCGCGCGGTAAAAAACTCAACTTTTCAATATCGAAACTATGGCCACGAATTTGTTCGAGTTACTCCTCTGTGTGACGACTGAAGTATTAAATAATATTCAAACATGCATAGGTGTGGTGCAAAACGGTGAACAGAGTCTGTTCATTAGCCTGGAACTCGGTTATATGAAAAATTTAGATTCTGGCTCCAGTCTACTTTTTGGACTCCATGTAAGTCCCATAACAACTGTGCAAAATTTCAGCTCGATCGGTGAAACTATATTTTAGCGCCAGCCGTTCAAAGTTTGTATGGGATTTACCTGGGAGGGAGGCACCGATACTACACACGAAATATAAGACTACGTTATTTTGAACTGCAAGATATCTCCAGCTTGCCAACAACAATCAAGGCAGGCTTCGAGAAAATCGGTAGTTTCTTTTTGTTGTGCACCTTCGATCTTTCCTGACAAACATGAAAAAAGGGTCACAGTTTTCTATGCACTAAATATTCATTTTCATTTGAAAAAGTAGAACAATGCGTTTTTCAATGCATTATGTTCAATCAGATTAAATGGTGCTCACGTGACATTACTTGCGTTATGTGCATGAATTGATTTTCATTCAATTTTTATCGCTTTTGAAGAAATACGAAAATGTGTTTTAATCAGTTACGCACTTTTTTCATGTTAGTCCAATGTTTGAGATCTGGGCTCACAGTGACAGTTCGTGACAGCGGAATCTCGGCTCACTATGACGTACAGAAATTTTGTATTGGTTTCTCCCTCCCAGGGATTTACTATGGGAAAACTTACCTTTGCAAAGAAAAATCACCAGAAGTTGCCCATTGTCCTCTATAAAAATTCTGAACGCAGATCTAGATTGGTATTTTTACGATGAACAACATTGTCGAAGACCGCAAAGCAATCCGATGCTTGTGAAAAAAGTTATTAAGCATCGACTATTCGGAAATTTTGCCCAATTTTGTTATTATTGTTATTCCTTTACGTGTTAATCAACGTCGCCTTGCCAATAGGTTTCCATTGAATAACTTTCTTCACAAGTGTCGGATTGTTTCGCGGTCTTCGGCAATATTCTTCAGGGTAAAATTATATATCGAGATCTGCGTTCAGAATTTTTATAGAGGTCAATGGGCGACCTCTGGCGATTTTTCTTAGCAAAAGTAAGTTTCCCCATAGTAAATCCCATACAAAATTTGAACGGCTGGCGCTAAAATCACGGAGAAAAAATATTGGTAAAGACAAACAAACTTTAGTTTGTTTCAACCCAAACTTTACTTTGAATTTTGCACAAACAAAAGGTTAGTTTGATTTTACTTCCCTTGTTTGTTGAAACAAACTAAAATGTAAAGTAAATGGTTTAGGGACTTTCCAGTTGAATTCAACCAATATTTGTTTGCAACAACCATTTCTTTTGTTGTTTCATTTTGACAGTTCATGAAACAAACCAAAATTTTAGTTATTTCAAACAAATCGATTATGTTGGATTAACCAATATTTGGATTGAATCAACAAACAGTTTGAATCAAACTGTAAATATGTTTGTTAGAAAGCGTTCCCTCCATCTTCTGTTTTTTTTTTCTTCATTTGTAAATAATAATGGAAAATTTATACTGTTTAATGATTTTATTTTAAAATTTGCATAAAAACTTGTAATGAGAGCGTATAAACATAAAATCTAATTTGACAAAAATATTTCTTTTGAAACTCGATGTATTATGCCCTGGCGACCTTAATGGGAAGTGTTGTTCTCATCTGAAATATGATCGATAAAAGTAGATATAATTATTTTCATATCAAAATAAAACAAAATATACAACCAACCTTGTTCATGGTTCAGGACAATACAAGGGACAATATGAATAGGGTGCCCTGTCCCAATTTTAGTTTCAAACGCTTAAGTTTAGGGCAGAAACATGTTTACTCAATTTTTAAATGATTTTCATTGATTTAAGTACAAAATACATTTTTCTATGATTTTTGAGATTTTGTCACGCCCCTTGGTTTAAACTCAAATTTTGGGTATATTTTGTTTTCCGTGGGCCTTCCGAAATGTCAGATAGGAACAACCCCAGTGTTAAAACTCTAAGCCCTGTGGCAATTTTGTTGAAAAAGTGAATGTCAAACTTGATCACAAGTGTCAATGTTCATATTTGGAACTATTTTTAAAATTGAATTTTAAAAAGGTTATAGCCGTTATTTGAGCTAGAAAAATTGCTAAAGTAGTTGCAAGAACATGCTCTTTCGTATCATTAAATAAAAACAAGAATAGGGTCCTAAAGCCCTGTCCTTATTTTAGTGCCAAACGGTTATGTTTAGGCCAAAAACACATGTTTACTCAATTTTTCAATGTTTTCCGTTTGTTTAAGCCCAAAAAAACATTTTTTAGATTTTGTCACATCCTTTGGCTTAAACTCAAATTTTGGGTGCATTTTGTTTTCCGTGTCCCTTACGAAATGTCAGATAGGAACAACCCCAGTGGTCGAACTAAAACCCCTGTGGTGTTTTTGTCGACTAAGCGAATGTCAAACATGATCAAAAGTGTCAAGGTTCATTTATGAACCAAATTTTTAAATTAAAGTTTAAACATGTTATAGCCAATATTTGAGCGGGAAAAATTGCTGAAGTAGTAACAATAACATGCTTTTTCGTGTTATTAAATAAAAACAAGATTTCATTAAATTTAGGACCAATTATTAAATTTAGGACCCAATTGGCCGACATTTGCATTCAACGTTAACGTGTTTTTATCACCGACGAATTTTAACCCCGAATTGGTATTGCAAGCCTGTTTCATCTTCATTCGGTTCCGGAACTTGTAACCTACGATAAACTATTGAAATTTACTATTATCAAATTTAATTTTGGCTAGCGAACTAAAAACTACTTACATGAAAGCAAAATTTTAGACTTGGTTTTTCCTTGAAACTTGATTTTTTTCATATTTTAGAGCAGAACACGCTAGTCTTAAACCACGAATATGTTAAAGCAATTCAAGAGACAATAAAAATGGAAGCGTTCTCTGTACAAACTGTACTGTTTTTGTTGAAATAAACTTAAATTGAAGTTTGAATCTAACAGCTTTGAACAAATTGAGATATGGTAAAAAGAAACTGTATTTTAGATGGAAACAACTAAAAACTTAGTTTGGAGCAAACTTTTTTTTTTTGTTGAAATGACTAATATTTCGAGTAAAAATCACCAAAACATTCGGTTTGATCTAAACTAATGACATAGTTTTAAAACAACAAAACAATAGTTAGGGCCCATTCACAAATTTCATAACGCTAAAGGGGGTGGGTGGGTGTCCTCGTGATGTTACGGCTCATACAAAATTTATAAAATAATCATAGAAAAAGTGTTACGAAGGGGTGGGTGGGTGTCAAAAATGGCCATTTTTAGCGTTATGAAATTAATGAACAAACCCATTAGGTACAACTAAAATTCAAATTTGAAAAACAACCAACGTTTTGGTTGTTTCAAACTGTGCTGATTTTTCTCCGTGTATAGGGATGGTACACAAATTATGTCACGCTAAATTTCAACTTTTTAGATCCCCTTCCCCCCCTTCGTCACACTTCTTGTATGAGTCCTCCGAAAATTTTGTGAGGCCTGTCATGCTTGGCTTGACCCGCCCCCCCCTTGGAGCGTGACGTAATTTGTGCATGACCCCATATAGTTTCACTGATCGAGCTGAAATTTTGCACAGTTGTTATGGGACCCAAATGCAATCCAAAAAGTGGACTGGAGCGAGAATCTAAATTTTGTCCCACGCTACTGTTCATGCACTACAGAAAAATGCTACCGTATCGGTGGTTCTTTTTGTGCGATTGCATTCTATACTTTCTTTGCTCACGATCGCTCGAATACAAATACTGTAGAGGGCATCGCATTATTTTTTTTTTCTTGACATGCACTCATGCATCCGATTCCCTGTGATATTTCTACAATAACACCATATATCGGTTAAATTTCTCAATGCTGTCGTATATTAGTTACAAACTATCTACTATAATCGTAATCCTCCCAATATTTTTAGAAAAATAACTATGAACGGCTGTGAGCAGACTTTGCTCATCCAGCAATCGCGCTTTTTTACATTTGTTTTGTTCTGGTTCTCCGATGCAAGAATCTGTGATCACATCGGACGCTGTAGGTTCGTGAGCGTGTGAGCGTGTATCCTGCTTAGGGGTCGTCCATAAATGACGTAGCTTTTTAGGGGGGAGGGGGTCTCCACGAATTTGTGACGATGTTGGACGAGGGGGAGGGAGGGGTCCTAACTAGTGGACGTAGCATTTTAAATCACGTCGGTAAAATGAGAGGCGCTGAAAAAATTGGCATAGGGATGGTACACAAATTATGTCACGCTAAATTTCCACTTTTTCGACCCCCTCTCTCCCCTTTGTCACACTTTTTGTATGAGTTCTCCGAAAATTTTGTAAGGCTTGTCACGCTTGGCTCGACCCCCTCCCCCCCCCCTAGGAGCGTGACGTAATTTGTGCATGACCCCATACAATTATTTTTTATCAAACTTCTTTTTTCTTTGTTTGACTAAAGTTGGGTTCTAAAATGATGATTCAGCTTCAAGACATTCATATGACAAGATTGAAAAAAATCTAAGAAATTTTAGATTTTCTGTAGTACAATCAAACAGATTTGTTTAGTGCTTTAAATAATTATGTGAACATTATATTCCTGTATTAAAAAATTATTTTATAAATATATAAATTGAAAAATAAATAAATTAATTGCAAATCAGGGCTTTAACGACTTGGAAAGGAAGTTTTAGTTTTGTTCATATTTTCTTTTAGAGCTTATTTCTCAAAAAAATATATGTTCGCTTTGGCAAATATTACATTAAAACAAGGGCCCATTCACAAATTTCATAACGCTAAAGGGGGTGGGTGGGTGTCTTCGCGATATTACGGCTCATACAAAATTTATGAAATATTCACACAAAAAGTGTTACGAGGGGGTGGGTGGGTGTCGAAAATGGCCATTTTTAGCGTTATGAAATTTGTGAATAAACCCCAAGATATTCATTCCGTGACTTATGCTTCCAATGTTGCAGAAGATCTCCACCCAATCAACTCATCGATTTGTTTTGATATATCAGTGCTCTTGATGGAATAGCCCAAATAAAACTTGATGGAAAAGCCTGGACAACAGATTCGAGTGTTATCGAAATTGTTCTATCATTCAATTTTCTTACTAACTCGGTAATTTGAAGAAATATTAATTTTAGTATTTTATTGTTTCGTTATAGGTTGTGTAAGATTATTTCAGTATGGGGAACTATTCAGTTGAATAACTTGTATATTAATCGCTAAGACTATATGAACATTCCAAATATTACAAGTGTAATCTTTTCTACATCTGGAACCTGATTGCTAAATGGATTTGAATTTGGATAATAATGACGAATATCCATTTCAAATTAAATATATCTTCTCTTGATTATTTTCGTTGAAATCTGTTTCCTAACAACGAATAATTAAAAAACAATCCTCTAATATAACTAAATGTCATTTCAACATGTCGTGAATTTGGCTAACTATGAGCTCCCGAAACAATAAACTAGCACCTACTTTCCACTCGATGCGTCCGTTCTCGCGTAAATCCGTTTCAAAACTGATTTGTTTACGTCTTTTGGCGCATTAAAACCCTTTACGGGCCCTGTGCGCATTCAAACCCTCGCGACTCCAAAAGCCTTTTATTTTGTTTTACACTCTGATTAACAAATACTCAATAGTGTAAATAAGTTACTCTTTATACATTCTGAACTATTTCTCACGAGTTCTCTGTCGACTCATTATACTGTTTCAGCATTCTATAGTTACTCAAAACATCTTCATGCATCTATTCTCTACACTTTTGTATATTCTTTCCTCATACAAAAAGCACAATTTTATTCCCTTCATACACTATTACATCTATTCCCTACATTCACCTTCTCCTCTACTCTTATTAATAATGTAATTTTACATATTCTCAAGCACTACAAATAACTCACTCTGATTCTAGTCATGCTATTCTGGATTGAGCTTATTCAACAATTTCCCACAATCATTTCGTTCTAAATATTCTAACGCACTACAAATAGCTCACTCTGATTACAGTCATGCTTTTTTGGATTGAGCTTACCAGGCTCGAAGCATCCCTAGCAGCTAAATCAGAAAATTTTCAACAATTTCCTAAAATCATTTCGTTCTAAATATTCTAACGCACTACAAATAGCTCACTCTGATTCTAGTCATGCTATTCTGGATTGAGCTTACCAGGCTCGAAGCATCCCTTTAGCAGCTAAATCAGAAAATTTCAACAATTTCCTACAATCGTTTCGTTCTAAATATTCTAACGCACTAAAAAAAGCTCACTCTGATTCTAGTCATGCTATTCTGGATTGAGCATACCAGACTCAAAGCATCCCATTAGCAGCAAAACCAGAAAATGTCTAACAATTTCCTCAAATCATCTCATTCTACATGTGCTAACGCACTATAAATAGCTCTACAAATAACTCACTCTCATTCTAGTCATGCTATTCTGGATTGAGCTTACCAGGCTCGAAGCATCCCTTTAGCAGCAAAATCAAAAAATTTTCAACAATTTCCTACAATCATTTCGTTCTAAATATTCTAACGCACTAAAAATAGCTCACTCTGATTCTAGTCATGCTATTCTGGTTGAGCTTACTAGGCTCGAAGCATCCCTTTAGCAGCAAAATCAGACAATGTCCAACAATTTCCTCAAATCATCTCATTTTACATGTTCTATCACACTACAAATAGCTCACTCTGATTACAGTCATGCTATTCTGGATTGAGCTTACCAGGCTCGAAGCATCCCATTAGCAGATAAATCAGAAAATGTCTAACAATTTCCTCAAATCATCTCATTCTACATGTGCTAACGCACTATAAAAAGCTCACTCTGATTCTAGTCATGCTTTTCTGGATTGAGCTTACCAGGCTCGAAGCATCCCTTTAGCAGCAAAATCAGAAAATTTTCAACAATTTCCTACAATCATTTCGTTCTAAATATTCTAACGCACTAAAAATAGCTCACTCTGATTCTAGTCATGCTATTCTAGTTGAGCTTACTAGGCTCGAAGCATCCCTTTAGCAGCAAAATCAGAAAATGTCCAACAATTTCCTCAAATCATCTCATTTTACATGTTCTATCACACTACAAATAGCTCACTCTGATTACAGTCATGCTATTCTGGATTGAGCTTACCAGGCTCGAAGCATCCCTTTAGCAGCTAAATCAGAAAATTTTCAACAATTTCCTACAATCATTTCGTTCTAAATATTCTAACGCACTACAAATAGCTCACTCTGGTTCTAGTCATGCTATTCTGGATTGAGCTTACCAGGCTCGAAGCATCCCTATAGAAGCAATATCAGAAAATGTCCAACAATTTCCTCAAATCATCTCATTTTACATGTTCTATCACACTATTTTCAAAATTTTCAACAATTCCCTACAATCATTTCGTTCTAAATATTCTATCACACTAAAAAAGCTCACTCTGATTCTAGTCATGCTATTCTGGATTGAGCTTACCAGGCTCGAAGCATCCCTATAGAAGCAAAATCAGAAGATGTCCAACAATTTCCTCAAATCATCTCATTTTACATGTTCTATCACACTACAAATAGTTCACTCTGATTACAGTCATGCTTTTTTGGATTGAGCTTACCAGGCTCGAAGCATCCCTTTAGCAGCTAAATCAGAAAATGTCCAACAATTTCCTAAAATCATTTCGTTCTAAATATTCTAACGCACTACAAATAGCTCACTCTGATTCTAGTCATGCTATTCTGGATTGAGCTTACCAGGCTCGAAGCATCCCTTTAGCAGCTGAATCAGAATATTTTCAACAATTTCCTACAATCATTTCGTTCTAAATATTCTAACGCACTACAAATAGCTCACTCTGATTCTAGTCATGCTATTCTGGATTGAGCTTACCAGGCTCGAAGCATCCCTTTAGCAGCTAAATCAGAAAATTTCAACAATTTCCTCAAATCATTTCGTTCTAAATATTCTAACGCACTAAAAAAGCTCACTCTGATTCTAGTCATGCTATTCTGGATTGAGCTTACCAGGCTCGAAGCATCCCTTTAGCAGCTGAATCAGAAAATGTCCAACAATTTCCTCAAATCAACTCATTTTACATGTTCTATCACACTACAAATAGCTCACTCTGATTACAGTCATGCTATTCTGGATTGAGCTTACCAGGCTCGAAGCATCCCTTTAGCAGCTAAATCAGAAAATTTTCAACAATTTCCTACAATCATTTCGTTCTTAATATTCTAACGCACTACAAATAGCTCACTCTGGTTCTAGTCATGCTATTCTGGATTGAGCTTACCAGGCTCGAAGCATCCCTATAGAAGCAATATCAGAAAATGTCCAACAATTTCCTCAAATCATCTCATTTTACATGTTCTATCAAACTATTTTCAAAATTTTCAACAATTTCCTACAATCCTTTCGTTCTAAATATTCTAACGCACTAAAAAAGCTCACTCTGATTCTAGTCATGCTATTCTGGATTGAGCTTACCAGGCTCGAAGCATCCCTATAGAAGCAAAATCAGAAGATGTCCAACAATTTCCTCAAATCATCTCATTTTACATGTTCTATCACACTACAAATAGTTCACTCTGATTACAGTCATGCTTTTTTGGATTGAGCTTACCAGGCTCGAAGCATCCCTTTAGCAGCTAAATCAGAAAATGTCCAACAATTTCCTAAAATCATTTCGTTCTAAATATTCTAACGCACTACAAATAGCTCACTCTGATTCTAGTCATGCTATTCTGGATTGAGCTTACCAGGCTCGAAGCATCCCTTTAGCAGCTAAATCAGAAAATTTCAACAATTTCCTACAATCATTTCGTTCTAAATATTCTAACGCACTAAAAAAGCTCACTCTGATTCTAGTCATGCTATTCTGGATTGAGCTTACCAGGCTCGAAGCATCCCTTTAGCAGCTGAATCAGAAAATGTCCAACAATTTCCTCAAATCATCTCATTTTACATGTTCTATCACACTATTTTCAAAATTTTCAACAATTTCCTACAATCATTTCGTTCTAAATATTCTATCACACTACAAATAGCTCACTCTGATTCTAGTCATGCTATTCCGGATTGAGCTTACCAGACTCGAAGCATCCCTTTAGCAGCAAAATCAGAAAATTTTCAATTATTTCCTACAATCATTTCGTTCTACATATTCTAACGCACTACAATTAGCTCACTCTAGAATCATCTAGTCATGCTATTGTTTGATTTAATTTAATCCAACCAGGTCCGATGGCTTCTCCGACCCATCTACCAACTCACTCCAAAGTTGGATTTCGAAGTTCGTTCGACCCAACTAGGTCCGATGGCTTCTCCGACCCATCGAACAACTCACACCAGAGTTGGATTTCAAATTTCGTTCGACCCAACTAGGTTCGATGGCTTCTCCGACCCATCGACCAACTCACTCCAAAGTTGGATTTCGAAGTTCGTTCGACCCAACTAGGTCCGATGGCTTCTCCGACCCATCGACCAACTCACTCCAAAGTTGGGTTTCGAAGTTCGTTCGACCCAACTAGGTCCGATGGCTTCTCCGACCCATCGACCAACTCACACCAGAGTTGGATTTCAAATTTCGTTCGACCCAACTAGGTCCGATGGCTTCTCCGACCCATCGACCAACTCACTCTAAAGTTGGATTTCAAAGTTCGTTCGACCCAACTAGGTCCGATGGCTTCTCCGACCCATCGACCAACTCACTCCAAAGTTGGATTTCAAAGTTCGTTCGACCCAACTAGGTCCGATGGCTTCTCCGACCCATCGACCAACTCACTCCAAAGTTGGGTTTCGAAGTTCGTTCGACCCAACTAGGTCCGATGGCTTCTCCGACCCATCGACCAACTCACTCCAAAGTTGGATTTCGAAGTTCGTTAGACCCACCTAGGTCCGATGGCTTTTCGACCCATCGACCAACTCACACCAGAGTTGGATTTCGAAGTTCGTTCGACCCAACTAGGTCCGATGGCTTCTCCGACCCATCGAACAACTCACACCAGAGTTGGATTTCAAATTTCGTTCGACCCAACTAGGTTCGATGGCTTCTCCGACCCATCGACCAACTCACTCCAAAGTTGGGTTTCGAAGTTCGTTCGACCCAACTAGGTCCGATGGCTTCTCCGACCCATCGACCAACTCACTCCAAAGTTGGGTTTCGAAGTTCGTTCGACCCAACTAGGTCCGATGGCTTCTCCGACCCATCGACCAACTCACTCCAAAGTTGGATTTCGAAGTTCGTTCGACCCAACTAGGTCCGACGGCTTTTCGACCCATCGACCAACTCACACCAGAGTTGGATTTCAAATTTCGTTCGACCCACCTAGGTCCGATGGCTTTTCGACCCATCGACCAACTCACTCCAGAGTTGGATTTCAAAGTTCGTTTGACAAAACTAGGTCCAATGGCTTCTCCGACCCATCGACCAACTCACTCCAGAGTTGATTTCAAATTTCGTTCGACCCAAATAGGTCCGATGGCTTCTCCTACTCATCGATCAACTCACTCCAGAATTGGATTTTAACATTAATTAGTCACTGTATAAGTCAAATTAATTTCACTAATGCTATCCACACCCGAGTTTCCCTACACGGCTTTACTATTTCGTTTACGATATCACATAATTGGTTAAACCACCAGGAGCACCAATCGCTTAGTCGTTAATGTGAAACACGATAAAAGCGCGTAATTGATCAAAAACATATTTTTGCATTTCAACAAAGTTTACAACAATCGGTAGAAAATCGATTCCTGCACACCTAAAATCAATGTCACGATAGCACCTTTCAATTTACATTTGTATCGTATATCTTATCGAATATAAAGTTTTGAAACATGCATCTTTCTACTCTTTTCCAGTCAAAATGAAAATTAAATGTACATAGAACTATGACCCTTTTTCCAAGTTTGTTCAGAAAAATCGAAGGTACACAACAAAAGAAAACTAACGATTTTTCCCAAGCCTGCCTTGATTGTCGTTGGTGAGCGGGAGTTATCTAGCAATTTAAAAAAGTGTTGTTCCATATTTCGTGTGAAGTTTTTTTCCATCTAAACCGAATTCTTCAGCAATGATGATTTATCACATCGGCTATATATATATATATATATATAGGATTTGTCGAAACTTTTCGAAACAAGCAACATGCCAATGTGAACAATACTCTTGTAATTCTGAAGATTCATTTTTTTTTTTCAATGATATAAAGATTTTACAAGATTAGACCTTCATTAGCCCAAAAATACTTTGATTCGATTCCCGACAAAGTCCAGGAAATGATCGATCTGAAAAATACTTTGACCTGGAAGCTTAAAGTGTCGCCGTACCTGCCATTCAGTGTACGATAGCAAAACTCCAGTTAATAAATTATCGAGTAAGTGATCTTATAACATAAGAATAAAACAGGCCATGTCCCATCTGTGGTGTTCAAGGTTCAATAAGATTTAACTTACACTTGTCAACTAAAACTCGAACTGGATTATACGGACCTACTTAATGGAAAATTATTACCGGCAATAATCTCTGTACAAGAAAGAAGTGTGACTGACTAAATGTACCGTACATCAGTCTTGCTCAGAAACGTTCAATATTCATTCTTACGGAAGACCCGAATATTGATTAACTTTAGACCGACGTTCATTAGAAATGAAATATCTTAAAAGTTCGCCGAAGTTGCGGCTGTTGAACTTCTAAATGACACTCGGATTATCAATCAATCAATCAATCAATATTCAATTTAACAACACCGATAAAATCCAACTTAGGGTAAAATTAATTTCTACCCAGCGATAGCCTCTCCAGTGGGTTAAAATAACTTAAATTCAATAAAACCAAAATTTGGTTTATTCCACGGAATTTTATCATTGAGTCGCATTCCTATTTGTTTCTTCCAATCTACGACTGAAAACTAAATGGAATTTACTGAAATTTGAGTTTTTCAAAACTAATTTTGTGGGTTGTCTGATTTCTCCGTGTATGATTAGCGAGAGGAAACAAAACCACTTGGGCATCTTACCTCTTTATGCGTAGTATGCACCTGAAACGTAAAGGGCTCAAGTAAAATTTCTCCTTTTTACCAAAGTAATTTTGACAGCTGATCCAGTATGAGCGAAATGTCACTTTTACTTGCGGAATAATTGAGCGGCACATTTTTCCGTACGGAAAAGTGACAGCTCCATTTGATTTGTACAGCAGGCGTTACTGATGTTATGAAATCAGCTCTACTTCTCAGCAGCGTACAGCTCAAGTAATTTCGGTAGCGGAATCATTCCTTGACCGTTTCTTGTCCTATCCTTTTGCACAGTACTTATGATCAGCGCACCGGCCATTACTCCAAAACTGTGAGAGTGTGATATATCGCATCTCGCGTGAACGCTTCTAGTTCATTTCACCATCACATGACAACTATCTTTCACGCAATAATCTCATTTTTTGTGATTTCTCCTTCTTCGTACCAAATACATAATTATACGTGATGCGAAAAAATCTCGCACCGACGAACTTAAAAAAACGTTGGAGATAGTCGCCGCGATAAATAATCGCACAATGCACAGTAATTTCCACTTTTTTTAACCACACGTACAACACTGTCAACACAGAACAAATAACTGTCAAAGCTACTTCGAGCAACTCCAAGCTGCTTTCTCAATGAACGCTCTTTTTACTAATTTACCGGAATTCCACGTGAAAAAAAAATTCGCGCACTTAACAATCCGTATCGCTTCGGAATTTTGCTTTTTTTTATGTTTACGTTTTTAAACGTCAAAAACACGAGCTACTGCGAGCTGGTTGAACTAGCTCGGACTCTAGCTTCCAACCTGTTTCGAGCGACTCGGAGCTGGTTGGACTCGGCTCAATGAACACAAACCCGAGCGATTCGAAGTAGGTTGGAGTGGCTCAATGAACACCAAAAGCTGACTCGCAAGTGGTTGCAACCAAGTTCGAGCCAGCTCGTTGAACACAGCTAATGTGGCATCATCACATGACCAAATGCAGGACGTTGCGATGTTTTGTTTTTTTTTTTTTTTTCGTTTACACAGTCTTGTGGCCGAGCAGGTTACGAACATTTCTTTCATAATGATACGGGAACGATTCAAGTTCCCTACCAACTACGTCATTGTCGTGAATTTGGCTAACTATGAGCTCCCGAAACAATAAACTAGCACCTACTTTCCACTCGATGCGTCCGTTCTCGCGTAAATCCGTTTCAAAACTGATTTGTTTACGTCTTTTTGGCGCATTAAAACCCTTTACGGGCCCTGTGCGCATTCAAACCCTCGCGACTCCAAAAGCCTTTTATTTTGTTCTACACTCTGATTAACAAATACTCAATAGTGTAAATAAGTTACTCTTTATACATTCTGAACTATTTCTCACGAGTTCTCTGTCGACTCATTATACTGTTTCAGCATTCTATAGTTACTCAAAACATCTTCATGCATCTATTCTCTACACTTTTGTATATTCTTTCCTCATACAAAAAGCACAATTTTATTCCCTTCATACACTATTACATCTATTCCCTACACAACATATTATAAAATCTATTGTACCCTAACTCGTTATTGTTAGCTTCATCAATCCAATCGAAGATTTTTGCTTTTTTCTATATTTTTAGCTGTAAACTATGTGTTCATGGTAACAACAGCAAAACAAATACAATTTAGCCAACAACTTAGACATGAAAAAGTTCATTTAAAACTGTTTTCCAAATTACTTTTGAGCGCTACTGCAAATCATACAAAATGCAAATCATACGAAATGCTACAAGGGGGGAGGAGGGTGTAAAAAATCAGTGGAAAAAATGCTACGTCATTTATGGACGGCCCCTTAATATTGGTTCGATTTGCATATTATTTGCGGCATGATTCTTTCCACCACTGGTTGTGGTTCTGATTTAGGCCAATGTTTAAGACTTTAGGGCCCTATTGAAAATATGTTTGGGTTTGTCCACAAATTTCATAACGCGAAATATTGTCATTTTTGACACCCACCCACCCCCTCGTAACGCTTTTTATATGAATAGTTTACAAATTTTGTATGAGCCGTAACATCACGAGGACACCCACCCACCCCCTTCAGCGTTATGAAATTTGTGAATCGGCCCTTTTCGTTTATATTCAGCACATATTACACTTGTATGACGGGCTTGAAATATTTCAGCACGATAGCTTTGGACATTTTCATTCGTCGGTCTTGTTCGGTTTTTGTTTTGTGCATGTTTCTTTCTTTCGAGCTCTGGCTCATATCTTCGCCAGTCTGTTGTGAAAATTAGCATGTGAAATAAAATTCGCGTTTCTTTCAAAAAAATCAGCGATAATTCTACAAAAATGGGTGATACGGACGAGAAAAAGCCTCTGAATTTCCATCAAATGGAGTTAGACGACAGGATACTGAAGGTAGGTAAAAAATGTGAAAATAAATTGAACGCATTACAAACGTGTACCTAACCTCAACGGATTGTTTACCTCATTTTTGGGTTTGTTTTTAGGGAATCGCCAAGTTGGGTTGGCTTTGTCCAACGCTGATTCAGGAGAAGGCCATCCCTCTGCTTCTGGAAGGGAAGGATGTGCTGGTGCGTGCCCGCACCGGATCAGGCAAAACAGCTGCTTTCTCCATTCCGGTCATACAGAAGATTCTCAACTACAAACAGGACGCAAAGGAACAGCAAACGACGGTAGTAATCTTGGCTCCCAGCAAGGATCTGTGCCACCAGATTGCGAAAGTCATTGAAGACCTCACGATCAAATGTGGCCGATTGGTGCGGTGTGTGGACCTGTCTACAAAAGTGGACAAAGTGGCTCTGAAACATATTCTGGCGGAACGACCAGATATTGTGGTGTCCACTCCTGCTAAGCTTGTCTCACAGCTTCAAGAGGGCAACATTTCCGTAAAAGACAGTCTCCAGACGCTGGTGGTGGACGAAGCTGACTTGATGTTCACCTTCGGTTTCGAGAATGATTTGAAAACAGTTCTGGATTACTTCCCCAGCGTGCACCAATCGATTCTGGCCTCGGCCACGCTGGAGAAGGACGTCATGGAACTGAAGAAGATCATTCTACACAATCCGGTGATTTTGAAGCTGGAGGAACCGGAGATGGCACCGGCATCGCAGCTAGCCCACTACCACATTCTGGCCGAGGAGGTCGACAAAGCGGCCGTTTTGTACACGTTGTTCAAGCTGCAGCTGGTCAAAGGGAAGAGCATCATTTTCGTCAATTCCATCGATCGGTGCTATAGGTTGGTACTCTTTTTTCTTATTAAGAATATAGTTTAGTTGCTTAAATGATGAAACTTCAAATTTACCCATTGATACGGCATGGATTGTCCTTGGACGATCCTTGGCTGGAGCAGGATAACAGACTAATCTTCTCTCTGATAATGATTTTGACTAGCTCAGTTCAATTTCAATCTAAAATCACGACGTAAAATGGAATTCCTGTTTCTGCTTTTCAGGTTGAAACTATTCCTGGAACAGTTCAGCATAAGGTCTTGCATCTTGAATTCGGAGTTACCAGCAAAGATACGATGCCATACCGTGAACCAATTCAATCAGGTTTGTAATGATGGATGAGACAATTTTCATTTCTTCACTAGTAGGTATTATTATGAACCTTACATTCAGTGTTTATATGTACAGAGCCGACAGGTCTGTAATTTCTTCTCGAATTTCTCAAGGAAAAGCTTCAACAATTCTAGTGATTTCGCCGCTTCTAGAATACTATGAACTCCTTCAGGGATCTCTCCAGCAATAGAGATTTCTCTCAATGATTCGCCCATAAATTTCCCCAGAATTTTATACAGCATTCCAAAGTAAATAAATTTAGTAATTTTCACAGAAATTACTCTATAAAATTAGGGGATTATCCCACGATTTCCACCAGTTATTTTTCCAGTTATTCCACCGATATATCCAGATTGTACAGGAATTTTTCCTTGGTCCAATAAAATCCATTTTTTGACCAAACTCTTTTACGATTTTTTTTTTAGAAAATCCTCCAGTAGTTCTTACGTCGATTTTTTCAGTCATTCTTGCAGCCTTTTTGAAAGATATCTCTTCAAGAATTCATCCACCGTTTCTTCCAGTGATCGCTTAAAAATTATTTAGGGAAATCTATTAGGAATACCCAAGAATTTTTGGAGGATTTGCTGAAGAAATTCCTGGTGCATTCTCTGGAGTAATTTCTGGGATAATTGTTAGCATAAATTTCTACATTGAATTCTTGAAGCAATCTCGAATTCGTTAAAAAGCTTGTAGAGATTTCTGTATATGAGCTCCTGAAGAAATTTTCGGAGTAATATCTGGAGGAAACTTTGGAAAAACACTTGAATTCATTTCGGATGAAATTCCTGGTGAAAATCACGGAAAATACATCTACTGTAGTCCCCCCATGCGAAATATCGCATCAGCAAATATTGCCCACCGATTGAAGTTGGGAAAAGGTAGCCGGAAAAAACATGTTCATATGATTGTACGGGGAACGATGATATTGATAATATTCAATTGTCAATATTCATGTCATTTAACAGTCCTGACACTCAGTCACTACCAGCCCTGCACTAGAGATTTTTCAGAAGATAATTTGAGAAATTTTCCCAGAATTTATTCCAAGAAATCCAACGCAACTTCCTCCAACAACTTTCACAGGGATTAATCGAAAATTTTCCCAGCTACTATTCCAGGATTTCTGTCAGAGGTTTTTTCACCGAAATTGCTATAGAAAATTCATCAAGATTCCTACATGATTTGAACTATGGGTGTCTTACTTACTTCCTCCAGATCCTGCAAAGGATTTTATCCAGCATTTTGTCCACGTGGGGTATTACTTATGCAATTATTTCATACAATTCTCGAATAATTTCTCAGAAAAATCTCCATGGATTCTTCAAAATTCCATTTCAGGGTTTACACCACATTCAGCAACTCAGCCAGTAATTCCTCCGATAGTTTCTACAAACCCGTCCCATGTTTGTCAAGAAATTATTTGAAAAAATCGTAAACAAATTTCTGAACAACCTTATCTTAGAAAGTTATCAAAGAACTTTAGGAAACATTCCTGCAGAAATCTCTGGAGTTATTTCTGACGTTATGAAATCTTAAAGAAATCCTAAACGACGTTTTTGGAGTAAATCCTAAAAAACCATAGGGACATCAATACAAGAATCACTGGATACGTTCCTGGAAGGCATAGGACCTTCTTTAGAGTTTTATGAAAGAATATTTGGAGTAATTCCCTTAAAAAACTTCTTGGAGAATTTTTAGAGAAATTTCTAGGGTCGTCCATGACCCTCTTTTACCCACGATTTTGATCGATTAGGGTAAGGAATAACTCCAAGAAATCCTACGAAACTATCTTCAAAAAAATCAACCTCGGTAACTATTTGTCGATTCTCGGTATAATAGGGGCAATAAGGGCAGTATGGTCCACCTAAGCAAAAGCTCTTGAAAAGCATAGAAACACAATACAATTTAATCGTTCCATATGCTTAATTTGTAGTTTAAGGTGAAACAGTTTTGAATCAACTTCTAAGATTGCACTAAAACTTCAGAGGCACAAATCTCGCGAAAAAAAGCATCCCACACCAGTGCACTTTTTATTTTGGCTTTGTGCACTAGCAGAAAGCTTAAAATAAGAAGATCAGGAAGGTTTGCCTACTATTTCTCCAGTTTAGTGCCTTTGAAAACGTGAGTAGGGGCACAAGTCGGCCATTGTGCCGGCCATCTTTGGATTCTGAGATGTTTCACCTTAAGTACCATCAGTGTACCAGATTCCGCTGGTTTCAATTAAGCCCGCCATGTACGCCTTGCTTATTTGTTGTTTGCAGTGTCGCCGTTTACTCTCGCCGTGTTTTGATTTCGATTTCAGATGCGCCCATCACTTAGATAAACAAAAACACAGGCGTAATCAATAAAGTGTATGGTTTGGCATAAGGTGAAATTTCGTCTTCTACAAATTTGCGTTTTTTGAATAGTTAAATTATCGATAGGGGAAAAGTTCAAGTGCAGTGAATAGACAATAGAGCTACAATTCCAACGCTATATTTTCTTAAATTGTGAACATTTTGTCAGTTTCGCCTGATTCGCGAATCTTTCTAGAAGTGTTGAGAGGTCTCTATCTCACAGTCGCAAAACCGACAGATATCAGTTGGACTTCGACCTATCTTCTTCAAATGATATCTAGCTGGAAAATGTCCTATAAATAGTCCAATAACTATACAGAATGATTTTTTATTTAAGTTTAGAAGTTTTTCTGTAATTTGTTTATTTGGAGTTATAAACAGTTTAGACTGTCTTGATGTATTTGTACCAATCCAGTTCGACTGTATCATATTACGCTCCCATTTTTTTTTATTTCCATTTGTATTACACATTTTGAAACTCCGTGTAATCATTTGGTAATGTTTGAGCTGCGTGTGTGTTTTTGTCAGCTGATTTTATAGTGTAGGGTGGTCTAGGGTTCATTCAACGCAATACTATGCGAACGAAAGTACGTTCATGCCTACAAAGCAAAAGTGAGGAGTTTCTGATGTGATGTACAGAAACATAGAGTGGAGGACATACTATGAAATTGGCGACATGAACAGGACGACAATTCTCAACATTTCCAGCTAATTTGGTGAGATTTTTCCATATCACATTATATACAATTTTATATTTATAACAATATATAAACCAATTGAAGCGATTTGGATAGGGAGCTTGGGACTGCCTCCTCCCTGTTGTTAACATTTCGTGGATAAAGGGCGGGCTCTTCGACCCCATCTATTGGGTTTATTCTGTTAATCGAGGGCTCGATTTTACCGTTGTTTGTGAAAACTTTCTTCTGGATGGAGATTCTCTTAAATTCCCGCGAATTTCGTGCAAGTGTCTCTGCTTGCGGGTCCGCCCATCCGTTTTTTGCCCTTCATACAGTGGACTGACTGATTACAAACTATGGTACAATATTGATCAAATCGCTTCTCAGATTATTCCAGTGCTATAGGCAGCTGCCTTGCTACAATAGATGGTAGTACCTAATCATCATCATCATCATCAGTGTACCGAATTCCGCTCATTTAACCCGTATAGGCCTGAGCCCAGATAGCCGTAACGGTAAACGCGCAGCTATTCAGCAAGACCAAGCTGAGGGTCATGGGTTCGAATCCCACCGGTCGAGGATCTTTTCGGGTTGGAAATGTTCTCGACTTCCCAGGGCATAGAGTATCGTCGTACCTGCCACACGATATACGCATGCAAAAATGGTCATTGGCATAGTAAGCTCTCAGTTAATAACTGTGGAAGTGCTCATAAGAACACTAAGCTGAGAAGCAGGCTCTGTTCCAGTGGAGACGTAACGCAAGAAAGAAGAAGGCCTGAGTGAAAGCAAGAACATTGAAAACCCTCACCGCTCAGAAAATTCTTAACGGATTCAAATGATTTTCTGTCAGTTCACTGGCCCACGTATCTAGTTTCTAGAAGTGGCCAGAGGAACTCGGAAATATTCCTGTGGCCGGAGTTATTCTGGTGGATTACTGGGTCAAGTCGTTAAAAATAGGCTATCCAGCTTTTTACGCTAGCTATAAAATAACAGGGGGTGATTCGATTTTGACATTTGTTGCCTATAGGTTTTATAGCTAAGTCTTAGTAGGCGCTGATTTGAATTTGTTGATTGAACTGTCAAAAATTTTCACCAGATTTGTATTTAGTATTCATATTATTTTACATTTACCAAATTTATTACATAAACTTTAATTCTTTTCTACGATTCTAGGTGTTCGACTTGAAGTAATTATTCAATCACATAGAATAAATTAAATAAGCATTTGTTTTGGAAATCCACGGAATAAAAATGAACTGTTATATGTTACCGATGAGCATCGATGTATATTCAAATCCTTCACTGTGTAGCCGTTGTTTCATGCCAGACCAATGGAGAAGATTCGCTTGAGAATTGTTGTCAAAGAAGCGTTAGTAGAATATTTGCTTTCTGGTTTTACTTTTAGTCAATGTGCATTTAATTATGGATGTATTGATTCAGATAATGGCAGATTTGACACTATCCACCGATTGGAAAACGTCCAGTGGACTGTCTATTTGAAACTCATTATTCGCCTTGTGTAGGGTAAGCTACAGGGTAAGCAGCATTTAATAAGACAAATCCCAAAGCCAATCAAGAGTTTGGCAAACCTATTACCAATCCCTGTGATAATTACTTAAGTTTCAAACCAATTGGAATTGAACCGACATCCAAATATTACCGAAATAATGCCTGGAGAACCTGGGGTGTTTCACCTGTGATTACTTCGAATACGACATTAAACCAAAACCATATTTGAAATCGGATTTTGGGAACATTTTTTACAGAGGACACTTAATGAAAGATTTATAGACATAGATTTCAGTAAAACCACCCAGAACTGTTACGGAAAGAATGGCGTTATACTATACCGAAGGGAACCATTCACATTCACAGAGGGGGATTGGGTCGAAAAAGTTGAAATTTAGCGTGACATAATTTGTGTACCATCCCAAAGTGGTTTTTCGCCCTTTACGAGTTCGCCAAAAGAATAGATTTTCTATGAATTATACTTTCAGGGCCTTTACGACATAATCATTGCATCGGATGAACTGCACGTGCTGGACCCATCCGTTAACGAGAAGAAAGGTCAGAAAAAGAAAATGATCAAACAGATCGCCAAACAAGTTGAATCGGAAGCAGGGGTTTCCCGCGGAATCGATTTCCAGTTTGTGTCCAACGTGATCAACTTTGACTTCCCGAAGGACGTGAATGCGTACATTCATCGCGCGGGAAGAACTGCCCGAGGAAACAATACCGGAAGCGTCCTCTCGTTGGTTTCTATCGAAGAGAAAGAAGCCATGGATGCTGTGGAGGATCATCTGCGGCCGGGTTACGAAGAGGGCGATCAAGTGCTAAAGTATATAAACTCTGAGAAAAGACACTGAGTTCTAGGGAACTAATGCTTAATCTTTATGTTTTCAGGAGCTATCACTTCAAGATGGAAGAAGTGGAACCCTTCCGGTACAGAGCTCGAGATGCTTGGAGAGCGGTAACGAAGTTTTCCATTCGTGAAGCCAGAATAAAGGAAATCAAAACGGAAATGTTCAATTCGGAAAAGCTTAAGGTAACACATTTTAATCGCAAAAAGATTCAGAGTTTTGATCATTTTCTCACATTATTGCAGAGCTTCTTTGAGGAAAACCCTCGTGATTTGCAAGCCCTTCGGCATGACCGTACATTGCACACGGTTAAGGTTCAGGAACATCTCGGTGACGTTCCGGAGTACATCGTTCCGGATTCGTTGAAGCACGTCACGGGAATTACAACCAAGCGGAAGAAGAGTTTTGTACCGAAAAAACGAAAGACGGAGAAGGCCGACAATCCACTTATGATGGAGGGAATCGATTACGGAAAGCAAAGACGTGTCTAATAAAATGTTATAGTATAGAATAGTTCCCGAGTTGTCAATCTCGAAGAGTGAACATCCTTTTTCGGTTCCAACAGATTCTCCCAGAGATTTTTCAACCCATTGTCAGGTGAGTATTTCCAAAACTTGGCCCAGGAGAACTTCCTTAGGAAATTCCTCAAAGAATTTCTCGACTACTTTCAGAAATTTTGGAGGAAATCTTAAGAACATTGGGGCAGTAGACATCTCTGGAGAAATTCTTGAACATGTCATAAAAGGAAATCATGAACGAAATCGACGAAAGTATCACTGGATACTCTCTTTAAGGACTTAGGATTTTCGTGAGGAATATGTCAATGAATCTTTACAGGAATTCCTGAATAGTAATAATATGTGGAGTAAATTTTGAATCAATGAATGCATTCAGATAGCAGCACCATGGTCACGGTTTGCGGCAAACTGCGGCTTATCACATCAAACTAAAGAATGCAAGCAAGACTAATTACCGATGACTCAACAAACCCCGAACGCCAAATTTCTCCAGAAAAAAGCAATTAATCGCATTAAGGATTTCGACTTGGAGGTGTTCCCCGAATCACAGTTAAACATGTAAACAGCATATTTCGTATAGGGGTGATCGGGGCAATATGGGCCGCCTAAGGAAAACGTCATGGAATGCATAGAAAAACAGCAAAAACTATTGTTTAAATGCTAGTGACTTGTAATATAACATGTTTTTTTCCATGTTGTGTCTATAATTAATGTTATCATCAACTTGAAAATTATTTTAAGAACGTTTTTGAAAACCATGTTTTTCTGCGTGTTCACCAACCATATGGGGCATTATGAGCCACCTCGTTCAATCGTTTTTTTTTTATTTAAAACAACATAGAGAAGAGTGTACGATATTGGAAAGGAAATTTTATTAGTTTTGCTTGAAATTGTTAATTCTAGCGGCTTATTTTTGATAAATACATAACACATAGTAAACAGACCATGTAATTCTAGTATTAAATTGCAATACTTGTTTAAACCTATTTTCTAGCAAAGTTTTCCATTTGTAGCGGTGCAACAAGATGACTATGCAGTAAAAAAATAAACTAGTGTATTTAGGCAATGCATTTTTATGTTCAAAACACCGTTTTCTTTGCTTAAATCTAGGGGGCTCATATTGCCCCGCTTCCTTCAGCCACCGAAGCTACCCAACCCAATGTTACTGTTGTGGACTTGTTCAAAAATCCGATCCATGCGTTGCGATCGCACAGCAAGAATGGCAACGGGAACGAAACCGACGAATCATCGGCACCCACCCGGCAAAAAGCCCCGCCGAGAAGACGATGACAACGAGCAGGATGAGGATTCCCAACCATAATGGCTCTCACATCCTACAATATCGCGTCCATGAACATCGGCACCATCATCAAACCCACGAAACTAGCGGCGCTACGCACCTTCATCAACAGCCAAAGCCTATATATTGTGTGTCTGCATGAAGTGGAAAACGACCAGCTCTCCTTGTCTGGCTGCGTCGTAGACACGAATGTAGACCACACGAGAAAAAGAACGGCCGCGGGATGCCGGCTTTATGTACGTTTGCCGGAACGCACAATTGCACCTCGACCGCATTTATGTGAGCAGTGGTTTGCGGGAGCATTTGCGTACCGTGCATACGCATGTCTGCTCATTCACGGACCAGAAAGCGCGTACACTCCGTCTGTGCCTCCCCCAGCTAGGACATGAGCCCGGCCGTGGTTTCTGGTCCCTTTGACCGCATCTTCTCATTGACGAGAACGTTGCCGGGTTCCAAACACAGTGGCAATATTGGACTCGGCAGCGCAGAAACTACGGCGCGTGGATCAAGTGGTAGATTTCGTACGCTAAGTCAAAAATCAGGCGTAAATCGCGTATCGTCTTTGACGAATTTCACGACGCACACTAGCATCTATACGTGGAGCTACGGCTAGCGTACGACGGGTACTATCAGCACCCCGAAATGTTACCCACCATCAATCCATTAAAGGGCGAAATGTTGACGCTACAACGCAGCTTTTTGCACATGTTCATGCGAATGAACAAGACGCACGTGGCGGGACCGTATCGATTTGTCAGTTGGGAGAACTGTTGCGAACGAAGCAAAATGAGACCATTGCCGAGCCAGCAGCAATCTAATGTCGAATTCGTTTTCGAACCTAGGTTGGAACTGGCGTTCGTTTTCGAACCTAGGTTGGAACCCGTTCTGAATCACAGTTTCAACCCTAACCCGGTTCAGGTTCGACCGAACCACAATTTGCTTGACGTTGGTTTGTTTATGTGTTGATCACCGACCCAGTTCCTAAAAACGAAAACGACATAAGCGAATCTGCTCAACTTCTTCTCAGGCCTCTACACAGAAGAAGCAACGGAAAACAGCAACGATGACGGGTTTGCATGCGAGCGTGTTATTCCACCCGACGATCCCATCAATCAAGCCTGCACGGACGAGATCACCACGGCAGAAATCCTCTATGCCATCAGAGCGAGTACGCCGCGGCGTTCCCCCGGCAATGACGGTATACCACGGGAATTCTATCTCCGCATGTTCAATGTGATCCATCGAGTGCTCAATATCTTGCTCAACGAAGCTCTAGCAGGCAACATTACCCCTGCTTTTGTGGAGGGCATCATTGTGCTGGTGAAGAAGTAGGGAGGCGACAACGGGCACGAATTGCTCTAACTCGAAGCGCAACATTTTCCAGGTCACTCTTGCTCTGAAAGATCGGATTGCGAGTCTCCACCGCTAATTAGCTTTGATTTGAAAAACGCGTTCGATCTGGTCCGGCACTCATTTCTGTTCTGTTTCACCTTCGCTCGGCTTCAGTCGGGATCTCGTCTCTCTTCAGCGTTCGGTCCGACAGGGTGACCCGTTGTCTATGCATCTCTTCGTTCTCTACCTCCACCCCCTGGTATGTAGGCTCGAACAAGTATGTGACAACGATTTGTTGGTTGCCGACGATATCAGCGTCATCGTGAATTCAGCTGGGCAGATCATTTTTTTCTGTGACGAACCACCTTTGAGTTCGGACGCGCTTTCGTAGCGCTCTTGTAAATATTTTACAACTAGACTTCTGACCCCGGGCCTGCGCGCGTACCAGTCAGTCCGTATTTCAATTGTATATATTTATCCTCTACTTTTGACAACATAGCAACACTTTTTTTAACCCGCGACGCGAGCGTAGAGAAGTAACTTTTTTTTACCCCCGTGTGTGTAGTGTGGTCATATATCAAACATGCCGTGTGGAATGAAGTCTTATTGCGACAAAAAATACCACGCTGCCTGTATTGGAGTCCAGAGACATCGGGAGCACATTATTACCTCGTGTACCAATGTGTGCCGACTGCCAGGACATCCTTATGAAGGAGGCCGACGTGCGGAAGCTGCTTCATCAACAAGAAAAACTTCTTGAAGCGGTGTGCTCACAAAACGACTCCAATCAGCGTATTGCTACTGACCTAAGTAAATTCAGCTTAGTGTCAGTATTATTTGAAAGCATTGAGCACCTGCTCAATGAAGTAAACGAATCGTTGGCTTTGTCCAACAAAAACAAAGAGAGCATACACAATGCACTCGACCAGCACATGGTGTCGTGTGACTCACGCGTGACTTCAGCAATCACCGACATCAACATATCCAATACAAAAATGTCACAAAAAATTAAAACTTTTTTGGCGATTCTGCATTGGCTATTGAAAAGGCAGTCAATTCGGCAGCAGAAGTAGCAGTAAATGCAATCACGCCAACGGAGCCTCCAACCACTCCCACTTCCAATAATAATTGACGAGGTCAGAAATGAATTGGCCTCTTTAGCCAAATCAGCTGCATTTGCAGCAATAGCAGAAGTATCAACGACGACGGAACATAAACATGCAGCAATCTTATTCTTATCGAAGGAAATATTGGATGAGATTAAGTCTGTATCTGCTGCTGTTGAGACCATTGAGGGCAGCCCGAATAAAAACCCACTGCAAGCGAACAAAAAATTGGTAGAAGAGTTAGCAGAAGACTTTATCTCCTCGAATACCAATTTACAGCCACATCACCAGCAGAAACAGCAACAACAAGAACAAAAACAACGACAACAACTACTACAACAGCCACAACAAGGAATTTCCGAATTCCTATCAAAAACTGACAGTCTCTCCTCTGGTTGGCGAATTTTGGGAAATAAGCGGTGCTGGAAACAAGACAGGCAGTATACGACATGAAGCTGAGCCGTCGAAAGCTTCAAGAAAAAGCCGCTGACAAAGCCAAACAACGAAAAAAAAACGAAGACAGCGACAAATCTCCCGCATAAATAGTGGTCAACCATCAAACAGCATAAAAAATAACCAGCCACCTGAACGCAGCAGGAATTATTGACTCGACAAAGAGCTACTAGCTATGGCCAAAGTTCAATTTGCTGGTCCACCTTCCAACACAGATCATCCAATTTCTGGCCTCTCAGTCCCGAAGCCAATCAATTTTACAAAGGGCGAAACTATTAATCCGTATCGTTCAGAAAAAGAAAACCAAGGAAATTCAACGCCCCTACATCCGTATGTCACTCACCATCATCCACCTCAACAACAACAGAAACCTTCAACCCAAACAGTGTAGCAGTGACAGCCAATTCGACTTGGATCCATTGCGACCACCCATTGTGCGCTTAACGGAGCAATCAACGGAGGGTGACGATCGTTTCTTGAAAGCTCGTCTGCGTGACCCGAAAATCATGGACGTCGTCCGACTGTTCCTCGCGTACATGCACGATCAACATGGAAAATGTATGCGTGGATGGCTTTACGGCGACCAGTATTCGTCTGAAATTGGCATCTGAAGGTCTCCCATCTGATCCTGAGCATCTGCTTCGAATCTTCAAGGAGGTACATCAGGAATATGGACTGGACCCTTCGGCAGCAGTGACGGACCTGGAATCGTACCGGAAATATCTATCCAGCGAGAGGATTCATCGTCTTCAGTAGCTGCGTGAGAGTGGCTCAAAATTCCAACTGCAGGCTCCGAGTTTTCTTAAATAATGACAATTTTCGACAAGAAAGTAGAAACTCTGCTACATAGTAATGTAAGTATTACTAATAATCCAAAAATTTCTTCGTCTTCTCAACAGAATGCGACTGAAATTCTGGTATATTGCCAAAATTTCAATCGCATGAAAATCTCAGCCAAAATGATAGAAATACAACAAAAACTTTTATCTTCTTTCAATGTAATTTTTGGAACTGAAACTAGCTGGGACGAAAGCGTAAGAAACGAAGAAATTTTCGGAAACAATTTTAATGTATTTCGGCACGACTGAAATTTTCAACACTGTAATGAGAAGTCCGGTGGTGGAGTCCTCATAGCCATCAATGGAGACTTTACTTCTGAAGAAATTGAAACTTTCAAACACAAAGAATTCGAAAATATTTGGGCTAAAGCTCTAATTAATGGAGAAACGCATATTTTTTCATCCGTGTATTTTCGACCTGAACACGCTAACAAACATTCTTTTGAATTATTCTTCAAAATTGTCGAAACTATTATTTCAAACATGGAACCTGAAGTAAAACTGCATATTTGTGGCGACTTCAACCAACGCAATGCCGACTTCATTGCAGACAATGAAAATGAATCACTTTTGCTCCCAGTCGTAGGCGAAGACAGTACTTTACAATTTTTATTCGACAAAATATCACATTTTGGCCTAAATCAAATTAATCACGTAAAAAACCAGCAAAATTCTTACTTAGACCTCTCATTTACAAATTGCACTGAAGATTTCTGTGTGTATACATCATTATCACCTCTATGGAAAAATGAGGTATTTTGCACAGCAATTGGGTCCTAAAATGTTTAATGGATTCTTGTTTTTATTTAATAATACGAAAGAGCATGTTCTTGCAACTACTTTAGCAATTTTTCTAGCTCAAATAACGGCTATAACCTTTTTAAAATTCAATTTTAGTAATAGTTCCAAATATGAACCTTGACATGTTTGACAAACCTTGATCATGTTTGACATTCATTTTTTCGACAAAATTTCCACAGGGCTTATAGTTTTAACACTGGGGTTGTTCCTATCTGACATTTCGGAAGGGACACGGAAAACAAAATATACCCAAAATTTGAGTTTAAACCAAGGGGCGTGACAAAATCTCAAAAATCATAGAAAAATGTTTTTGTACTTAAATCAATGAAAATCATTTAAAAATTGAGTAAACATGTGTTTCTGCCCTAACCTTAAGCGTTTGATACTAAAATTGGGACAGGGCTTTAGGACCCTATTGAATACTCAATCTTCATACATAAAACTTCTCTCCCCAGCGACTGGGAGTACGAGGAAGTGCCGGAATACAATAAAGCAAATTACAACGAAGCCAAACGTAGACTATGTACAATTAATTGGCAACATATTATAAGTATTGAAGGAAATGTCGACACCGAAGTAGACAAATTCCATTCAATTATTCAACAAATAATTAATGACACTGTGCCAACAAGAAGAAGAAGACGTATACAGAATAACAAATTACCGGTGTGGTTTAGCCCACAACTAAAAACCTAAAGAACAAGAAACAGAAAGCGCATAAATTATACAAAATGAAAATACTGCCACGAACTTACAAAATTATCATGACATATGTAACCAACTCAACTCAGCCATCAATTCCGCACATGAAGAATATAATCGTAAGGTCGAATCTGAAGTCAAATCATGTCCTAAAA